>NW_027479038.1:0-268103 GCF_051014685.1 Ptiloglossa arizonensis | reverse complement strand
TAACGTATAACGTATAACGTATAACGTGTAACGTATAACGTATAACGTATAACGTATAACGTATAACGTATATCGTATAACGTATAACGTATAACGAATAACGTAAAACGTATAACGCATAATGTATAACGTATAACGTATAACGTATAACGTATAACCTATGACGTATAACGTATAACGTATAACGTATAACGTACAACTTGTAACGAAAAACGTATAACGAATAACTTAAAACGTATGACGCATTACATGCTACGTATAACGTATAACGTTCAAGGTATAACCTATGACGTATAACGTATAACTTGTAACGTATAACGTATAACGTATAACGTATAACCTATAACGTATAACGTATAACGTATAGCGTATAACGTATAAAGTATAACGTATATCGTATAACGTATAACGTATAACGTATAACGTATAACGTATAACGTATAACTTATAACGTATAACGTATAACGTATAACGTATAACGTATAACGTATAACGTATAACGTATAACGTGTGACGTATAACGTATAACGTATAACGTATAACGTATAACGTATGACGTATAACGTATAACGTATAACGTATAACATATAACGTATAACCTATGACGTATAACGTATAACGTATAACGTATAACGTATAACGTATAACGTATAACGTGTAACGTATAATGTATAACGTATAACATGTAACGTGTAGCGTATAACGTACAACGTATAACGTATAACGTATAACGTATAACGTATAACGTATAACGTATAACGTATATCGTATAACGTATAACGTATAACGTATAACATGTAACGTACAACGTATAACGTATACCGTATAAAGTATAACTAATAACGTATAACGTATAACGCATAACGTATAACGTATAACGTATAACGTATAACGTATAACGTATAACGCATAACGTATAACGTATAACGTATAACCTATGACGTATAACGTATAACGTATAACGTATAACGTATAACGTATAACGTATAACGTATAACGTATAACGTATAACGTATAACGTATAACCTATGACGTATAACGTGTAACGTATAACGTATAACGTATAACGTATAACGTATAACGTATAACGTATAACGTATAACGTATAACGTATAACGTATAACTAATAACGTCTAACGTATAACGCATAACGTATAACGTATAACGTATAACGTATAACGTATAACGTATAACGAATAACGTATAACGTATAACGCATAACGTATAACGTATAACGTATAACGTATAACGTATTACGTATAACGTATAACGTATATCGTATAACGTATAACGTATAACGAATAACGTAAAACGTATAACGCATAATGTATAACGTATAACGTATAACGTATAACGTATAACCTATGACGTATAACGTATAACGTATAACATATAACTTGTAACGAAAAACGTATAACGAATAACGTAAAAGGTATGACGCATTACATGCTACGTATAACGTATAACGTTCAACGTATAACCTATGACGTATAACGTATAACTTGTAACGTATAACGTATAACGTATAACGTATAACCTATAACGTATAACGTATAACGTATAACGTATAACGTATAACGTGTAACGTATAACGTATAACGTATAACGTATAAAGTATAATCAATAACGTACAACGTATAACGTATAACGTATAACGTATAACGTATAACGTATAACGTATAACTTATAACGTATAACGTATAACGTATAACGTATGACGTATAACGTATAACGAATAACGTATAACGTATAACGTATGACGTATAACGTATAACGTATAACGTATAACATATAACGTATAACCTATGACGTATAACGTATAACGTATAACGTATAACGTATAACGTATAACGTATAACGTATAACGTATAATGTATAACGTATAACATGTAACGTGTAGCGTATAACGTACAACGTATAACGTGTAACGTATAACGTATAACGTATAACGTATATCGTATAACATATAACGTATAACGTATAACATGTAACGTATAACGTATAACGTATACCGTATAACGTATAACTAATAACGTATAACGTACAGCGCATAACGTATAACGTATAACGTATAACGTATAACGTATAACGTATAACGTATAACGTATAACGTATAACGTATAACGTATAACGCATAACGTATAACGTATAACGTATAACCTATGACGTATAACGTATAACGTATAACGTATAACGTATAACGTATAACGTATAACGTATAACGTATAACCTATGACGTATAACGTGTAACCTATAACGTATAACGTATAACGTATAACGTATAACGTATAACGTATAACGTATAACGTATAACGAATAAAGTATAACGTATAACGTATAACGTATAACGTATAACGTATAACGTATAACGTATAACGTATAACGTATAACGTATAACGTACAACGTATACCGTATAACGTATAACGTATAACGTATAACGTATAACCTATGACGTATAACGTATAACGTATAACGTATAACGTATAACGTATAACGTATAACGTATAACGCATAACGTATAACGTATAACGTATAACCTATGACGTATAACGTATAACGTATAACGTATAACGTATAACGTATAACGTATAACGTATAACGTATAACGTATAACGTATAACGTATAACGTATAACGTATAACCTATGACGTATAACGTGTAACCTATAACGTATAACGTATAACGTATAACGTATAACGTATAACGTATAACGTATAACGTATAACGTATAACGTATAAAGTATGACGTATAACGTATAACGTATAACGTATAACGTATAACGTATAACGTATAACGTATAACGTATAACGTATAAAGTATGACGTATAACGTATAACGTACAACGTATATCTTGTAACGAAAAACGTATAACGAATAACGTAAAAGGTATGACGCATTACATGCTACGTATAACGTATAACGTTCAACGTATAACCTATGACGTATAACGTATAACTTGTAACGTATAACGTATAACGTATAACGTATAACGTATAACCTATAACGTATAACGTATAACGTATAACGTATAACGTATAACGTATAACGTATAACATATAACGTATAACGTATAACGTATAAAGTATAACGTATAACGTATAACGTATAACGTATAACGTATAACGTATAACGTATAACGTATAACGCATAGCGTACAACGTATAACGTATCACGTATAACGTATTACGGATAACGTATAACGTATGACGTATAACGTATAACGTATAACGTATAACGTATAACGTATAACGTATAACGTATAACGTATAACTTATAACGTATAATGTATAACGTATAACGTATAGCGTACAATGTATAACGTATCACGTATAACGTATTACGAATAACGTATAACGTATAACGTATAACGTATAACGTATAACGTATAACGTATAACGTATAACGTATAACGTATAACGTATAACGTATAACGTATAACGTATAACGTATAACGTATATCGTATAATGTATAACGTATAACGTATAACGTATAACGTATAAGGTATAATGTATAACGTATAACGTATAACGTATAACGTATAACCTATGACGTATAACGTATAACGTACAACGTATAACGTATACCGTATAATGTATAACGTATAACGTATAACGTATAACATGTAATGTATAACGTATAATGTATAACGTATAACGTATAGCGTACAATGTATAACGTATCACGTATAACGTATTACGAATAACGTATGACGTATAACGTATGACGTATAACGTATAACGTATAACGTATAACGTATAACCTATGACGTATAACGTATAACGTATAAAGTATAACGTATAACGTATAACGTATAACGTATAACGTATAACGTATAACGTATATCGTATATCGTAAAATGTATAACGTATAACGTATAACGTATAACGTATAACGTATAACGTATTACGTATAACGTATAACGTATAATGTATAACGTATAACGTATAACGTGTAACGTATAACGTATAACGTATAACGTATAATGTATAACGTATAACGTATAACGTATAACGTATAACCTATGACGTATAACGTATAACGTATAACGTATAACTTGTAACGAAATACGTATAACGAATAACGTAAAACGTATGACGCATTACATACTACGTATAACGTATAACGTTCAAGGTATAACCTATGACGTATAACATGTAACGTACAACGTATAACGTATACCGTATAACGTATAACTAATAACGTATAACGTATAACGAATATCGTACAACGTATTACGCATAACGTATAACGTATAACGTATAACGTATAACGTATAACGCATAACGTATAACGTATAACGTATAACTTATGACGTATAACATATAACGTATAACGTATAACTTGTAACGAAAAACGTATAACGAATAACGTAAAACGTATGACGCATTACATGCTACGTATAACGTATAACGTTCAACGTATAACCTATGACGTATAACGTATAACTTGTAACGTATAACGTATAACGTATAATGTATAACTTGTAACGTATAACGTATAACGTATAACGTATAACCTATAACGTATAACGTATAACGTATAAAGTATAACGTATAACGTATAACGTATAACGTATAACGTATAAAGTATAACGTATAACGTATAACGTATAACGTATAACGTATAACGTGTAACGTATAACGTATAACGTATAACGTATAACGTATAACGTATATCGTATAACGTATAACGTATAACGAATAACGTAAAACGTATAACGCATAATGTATAACGTATAACGTATAACGTATAACGTATAACCTATGACGTATAACGTATAACGTATAACGTATAACGTACAACTTGTAACGAAAAACGTATAACGAATAACTTAAAACGTATGACGCATTACATGCTACGTATAACGTATAACGTTCAAGGTATAACCTATGACGTATAACGTATAACTTGTAACGTATAACGTATAACGTATAACGTATAACCTATAACGTATAACGTATAACGTATAGCGTATAACGTATAAAGTATAACGTATATCGTATAACGTATAACGTATAACGTATAACGTATAACGTATAACGTATAACTTATAACGTATAACGTATAACGTATAACGTATAACGTATAACGTATAACGTATAACGTATAACGTGTGACGTATAACGTATAACGTATAACGTATAACGTATAACGTATGACGTATAACGTATAACGTATAACGTATAACATATAACGTATAACCTATGACGTATAACGTATAACGTATAACGTATAACGTATAACGTATAACGTATAACGTGTAACGTATAATGTATAACGTATAACATGTAACGTGTAGCGTATAACGTACAACGTATAACGTATAACGTATAACGTATAACGTATAACGTATAACGTATAACGTATATCGTATAACGTATAACGTATAACGTATAACATGTAACGTACAACGTATAACGTATACCGTATAAAGTATAACTAATAACGTATAACGTATAACGCATAACGTATAACGTATAACGTATAACGTGTAACGTATAACGTATAACGCATAACGTATAACGTATAACGTATAACCTATGACGTATAACGTATAACGTATAACGTATAACGTATAACGTATAACGTATAACGTATAACGTATAACGTATAACGTATAACGTATAACCTATGACGTATAACGTGTAACGTATAACGTATAACGTATAACGTATAACGTATAACGTATAACGTATAACGTATAACGTATAACGTATAACGTATAACGTATAACCTATGACGTATAACGTGTAACCTATAACGTATAACGTATAACGTATAACGTATAACGTATAACGTATAACGTATAACGTATAACGTATAACGTATAAAGTATGACGTATAACGTATAACGTATAACGTATAACGTATAACGTATAACGTATAACGTATAACGTATAACGTATAACGTATAACGTATAACGTATAACGTATAACGTATAACGTATAACGTATAACGTACAACGTATACCGTATAACGTATAACGTATAACGTATAACGTATAACCTATGACGTATAACGTATAACGTATAACGTATAACGTATAACGTATAACGTATAACGTATAACGCATAACGTATAACGTATAACGTATAACCTATGACGTATAACGTATAACGTATAACGTATAACGTATAACGTATAACGTATAACGTATAACGTATAACGTATAACGTATAACGTATAACGTATAACGTATAACGTATAACCTATGACGTATAACGTGTAACCTATAACGTATAACGTATAACGTATAACGTATAACGTATAACGTATAACGTATAACGTATAACGTATAACGTATAAAGTATGACGTATAACGTATAACGTATAACGTATAACGTATAACGTATAACGTATAACGTATAACGTATAACGTATAAAGTATGACGTATAACGTATAACGTATAACGTATATCTTGTAACGAAAAACGTATAACGAATAACGTAAAAGGTATGACGCATTACATGCTACGTATAACGTATAACGTTCAACGTATAACCTATGACGTATAACGTATAACTTGTAACGTATAACGTATAACGTATAACGTATAACGTATAACCTATAACGTATAACGTATAACGTATAACGTATAACGTATAACGTATAACGTATAACATATAACGTATAACGTATAACGTATAAAGTATAACGTATAACGTATAACGTATAACGTATAACGTATAACGTATAACGTATAACGTATAACGCATAGCGTACAACGTATAACGTATCACGTATAACGTATTACGGATAACGTATAACGTATGACGTATAACGTATAACGTATAACGTATAACGTATAACGTATAACGTATAACGTATAACGTATAACTTATAACGTATAATGTATAACGTATAACGTATAGCGTACAATGTATAACGTATCACGTATAACGTATTACGAATAACGTATAACGTATAACGTATAACGTATAACGTATAACGTATAACGTGTAACGTATAACGTATAACGTATAACGTATAACGTATAACGTATAACGTATAACGTATAACGTATATCGTATAATGTATAACGTATAACGTATAACGTATAACGTATAAGGTATAATGTATAACGTATAACGTATAACGTATAACGTATAACCTATGACGTATAACGTATAACGTACAACGTATAACGTATACCGTATAATGTATAACGTATAACGTATAACGTATAACATGTAATGTATAACGTATAATGTATAACGTATAACGTATAGCGTACAATGTATAACGTATCACGTATAACGTATTACGAATAACGTATGACGTATAACGTATGACGTATAACGTATAACGTATAACGTATAACGTATAACCTATGACGTATAACGTATAACGTATAAAGTATAACGTATAACGTATAACGTATAACGTATAACGTATAACGTATAACGTATATCGTATATCGTAAAATGTATAACGTATAACGTATAACGTATAACGTATAACGTATAACGTATTACGTATAACGTATAACGTATAATGTATAACGTATAACGTATAACGTGTAACGTATAACGTATAACGTATAACGTATAATGTATAACGTATAACGTATAACGTATAACGTATAACCTATGACGTATAACGTATAACGTATAACGTATAACTTGTAACGAAATACGTATAACGAATAACGTAAAACGTATGACGCATTACATACTACGTATAACGTATAACGTTCAACGTATAACCTATGACGTATAACATGTAACGTACAACGTATAACGTATACCGTATAACGTATAACTAATAACGTATAACGTATAACGAATATCGTACAACGTATTACGCATAACGTATAACGTATAACGTATAACGTATAACGTATAACGCATAACGTATAACGTATAACGTATAACTTATGACGTATAACATATAACGTATAACGTATAACTTGTAACGAAAAACGTATAACGAATAACGTAAAACGTATGACGCATTACATGCTACGTATAACGTATAACGTTCAACGTATAACCTATGACGTATAACGTATAACTTGTAACGTATAACGTATAACGTATAATGTATAACTTGTAACGTATAACGTATAACGTATAACGTATAACCTATAACGTATAACGTATAACGTATAAAGTATAACGTATAACGTATAACGTATAACGTATAACGTATAAAGTATAACGTATAACGTATAACGTATAACGTATAACGTATAACGTGTAACGTATAACGTATAACGTATAACGTATAACGTATAACGTATATCGTATAACGTATAACGTATAACGAATAACGTAAAACGTATAACGCATAATGTATAACGTATAACGTATAACGTATAACGTATAACCTATGACGTATAACGTATAACGTATAACGTATAACGTACAACTTGTAACGAAAAACGTATAACGAATAACTTAAAACGTATGACGCATTACATGCTACGTATAACGTATAACGTTCAAGGTATAACCTATGACGTATAACGTATAACTTGTAACGTATAACGTATAACGTATAACGTATAACCTATAACGTATAACGTATAACGTATAGCGTATAACGTATAAAGTATAACGTATATCGTATAACGTATAACGTATAACGTATAACGTATAACGTATAACGTATAACTTATAACGTATAACGTATAACGTATAACGTATAACGTATAACGTATAACGTATAACGTATAACGTGTGACGTATAACGTATAACGTATAACGTATAACGTATAACGTATGACGTATAACGTATAACGTATAACGTATAACATATAACGTATAACCTATGACGTATAACGTATAACGTATAACGTATAACGTATAACGTATAACGTATAACGTGTAACGTATAATGTATAACGTATAACATGTAACGTGTAGAGTATAACGTACAACGTATAACGTATAACGTATAACGTATAACGTATAACGTATAACGTATAACGTATATCGTATAACGTATAACGTATAACGTATAACATGTAACGTACAACGTATAACGTATACCGTATAACGTATAACTAATAACGTATAACGTATAACGCATAACGTATAACGTATAACGTATAACGTATAACGTATAACGTATAACGCATAACGTATAACGTATAACGTATAACCTATGACGTATAACGTATAACGTATAACGTATAACGTATAACGTATAACGTATAACGTATAACGTATAACGTATAACGTATAACGTATAACCTATGACGTATAACGTGTAACGTATAACGTATAACGTATAACGTATAACGTATAACGTATAACGTATAACGTATAACATATAACGTATAACGTATAACTAATAACGTCTAACGTATAACGCATAACGTATAACGTATAACGTATAACGTATAACGTATAACGTATAACGAATAACGTATAACGTATAACGCATAACGTATAACGTATAACGTATAACGTATAACGTATTACGTATAACGTATAACGTATATCGTATAACGTATAACGTATAACGAATAACGTAAAACGTATAACGCATAATGTATAACGTATAACGTATAACGTATAACGTATAACCTATGACGTATAACGTATAACGTATAACATATAACTTGTAACGAAAAACGTATAACGAATAACGTAAAAGGTATGACGCATTACATGCTACGTATAACGTATAACGTTCAACGTATAACCTATGACGTATAACGTATAACTTGTAACGTATAACGTATAACGTATAACGTATAACCTATAACGTATAACGTATAACGTATAACGTATAACGTATAACGTGTAACGTATAACGTATAACGTATAACGTATAAAGTATAATCAATAACGTACGACGTATAACGTATAACGTATAACGTATAACGTATAACGTATAACGTGTAACTTATAACGTATAACGTATAACGTATAACGTATGACGTATAACGTATAACGAATAACGTATAACGTATAACGTATGACGTATAACGTATAACGTATAACGTATAACATATAACGTATAACCTATGACGTATAACGTATAACGTATAACGTATAACGTATAACGTATAACGTATAACGTATAACGTATAATGTATAACGTATAACATGTAACGTGTAGCGTATAACGTACAACGTATAACGTGTAACGTATAACGTATAACGTATAACGTATATCGTATAACATATAACGTATAACGTATAACATGTAACGTATAACGTATAACGTATACCGTATAACGTATAACTAATAACGTATAACGTACAGCGCATAACGTATAACGTATAACGTATAACGTATAACGTATAACGTATAACGTATAACGTATAACGTATAACGTATAACGCATAACGTATAACGTATAACGTATAACCTATGACGTATAACGTATAACGTATAACGTATAACGTATAACGTATAACGTATAACGTATAACGTATAACGTATAACCTATGACGTATAACGTGTAACCTATAACGTATAACGTATAACGTATAACGTATAACGTATAACGTATAACGTATAACGTATAACGAATAAAGTATAACGTATAACGTATAACGTATAACGTATAACGTATAACGTATAACGTATAACGTATAACGTATAACGTACAACGTATACCGTATAACGTATAACGTATAACGTATAACGTATAACCTATGACGTATAACGTATAACGTATAACGTATAACGTATAACGTATAACGTATAACGTATAACGCATAACGTATAACGTATAACGTATAACCTATGACGTATAACGTATAACGTATAACGTATAACGTATAACGTATAACGTATAACGTATAACGTATAACGTATAACGTATAACGTATAACGTATAACGTATAACGTATAACCTATGACGTATAACGTGTAACCTATAACGTATAACGTATAACGTATAACGTATAACGTATAACGTATAACGTATAACGTATAACGTATAACGTATAACGTATAAAGTATGACGTATAACGTATAACGTATAACGTATATCTTGTAACGAAAAACGTATAACGAATAACGTAAAAGGTATGACGCATTACATGCTACGTATAACGTATAACGTTCAACGTATAACCTATGACGTATAACGTATAACTTGTAACGTATAACGTATAACGTATAACGTATAACCTATAACGTATAACGTATAACGTATAACGTATAACGTATAACGTATAACATATAACGTATAACGTATAACGTATAAAGTATAACGTATAACGTATAACGTATAACGTATAACGTATAACGTATAACGTATAACGTATAACGCATAGCGTACAACGTATAACGTATCACGTATAACGTATTACGAATAACGTATAACGTATGACGTATAACGTATAACGTATAACGTATAACGTATAACGTATAACGTATAACGTATAACGTATAACTTATAACGTATAATGTATAACGTATAACGTATAGCGTACAATGTATAACGTATCACGTATAACGTATTACGAATAACGTATAACGTATGACGTATAACGTATAACGTATAACGTTTAACGTATAACGTATAACGTATAACGTATAACGTATAACATGTAATGTATAACGTATAACGTGTAACGTATAACGTATAACGTATAACGTATAACGTATAACGTATAACGTATAACGTATAACGTATAACATATAACGTATAACGTATAACGTATAACGTATAACGAATAACGTATCACGTATAAAGTATAACGTATAACGCATATCGTATAACGTATTACGAATAACGTATAACGTATAACGTATAACGTATAACGTATAACGTATAACGTATAACGTATAACGTATAACGTATAACGTATAACGTATAACGTATAACGTATAACGTATAACGTATAACGTATAACGTATAACGTATAACGTATAACGTATAACGTATCACGTATAAAGTATAACGTATAACGCATATCGTATAACGTATAACGTATAACGTATAACGTATAACGTATAACGTATAACGTATAACGTATAACGTATAACGTATAACGCATAGCGTACAACGTATAACGTATCACGTATAACGTATTACGAATAACGTATAACGTATGACGTATAACGTATAACGTATAACGTATAACATATAACGTATAACGTATAACGTATAACGTATAACGTATAACGTATAACGTATAACGTATAACGTATAACGTATAACGTATAACGTATAACGTATAACGTATAACGTATAACGTATAACGTATAACGTATAACGTATCACGTATAAAGTATAACGTATAACGCATATCGTATAACGTATAACGTATAACGTATAACGTATAACGTATAACGTATAACGTATAACGTATAACGTATAACGTATAACGTATAACGTATAACGTATCACGTATAAAGTATAACGTATAACGTATAACTTATAACGTATAATGTATAACGTATAACGTATAGCGTACAACGTATAACGTATCACGTATAACGTATTACGAATAACGTATAACGTATAACGTATAACGTATAACATATAACGTAAAACGTATAACGCATAATGTATAACGTATAACGTATAACGTATAAGGTATAACCTATGACGTATAACGTATAACGTATAACGTATAACGTATAACGCATAACTTGTAACGAATAACGTAAAACGTATGACGCATTACATGCTACGTATAACGTATAACGTTCAACGTATAACCTATGACGTATAACGTATAACGTATAACGTATAACGTATAACGTATAACGTATAACGCATAACGTATAACGTATAACGTATAACGTATAACGTATAACGTATAACGTATAACGTATAAAGTATAACGTATAACGTATAACGTATAACGTATAACGTATAACGTATAACGTATAACGTACAACGTATAACGTATAACGTATAACGAATAACGTAAAACGTATAACGCATAATGTATAACGTATAACGTATAACGTATAACATATAACGTATAACGTATAACGTATAACGTATAACGTATAACGCATAGCGTACAACGTATAACGCATAACGTATAACGTATAACGTATAACGTATAACGTATAACGTATAACGTATAACGTATAACGTATAACGTATAACGTATAACGCATAACGTATAACGTATAACGTATAACGTATAACGTATAACGTATAAAGTATAACGTATAACGTATAACGTATAACGTATAACGTATAACGTATAACGTATAACGTACAACGTATAACGTATAACGTATAACGAATAACGTAAAACGTATAACGCATAATGTATAACGTATAACGTATAACGTATAACGTATAACGTATAACGTATAACGTATAACGTATAACGTATAACGCATAGCGTACAACGTATAACGTATAACGTATAACGTATAACGTATAACGTATAACGTATAACGTATAACGTATAACGTATAACTAATAACGTATAACGTATAACGCATAACGTATATCGTATAACGTATAACGTATAACGTATAACGTATAACGAATAACGTATAACGTATAACGCATAACGTATAACGTATAACGTATAACGTATAACGTATAACGTATAACGCATAACGTGTAACGTATAACGTATAACCTATGACGTATAACGTATAACGTATAACGTATAACGTATAACGTATAACGTATAACGTATAACGTATAACGTATAACGTATAACGTATAACGTATAACGTATAACGTATAACGTATAGCGTATAACGTATAACGTATAACGTATAACGTATAACGTATATCGTATAACGTATAACGTATAACGAATAACGTACAACGTATAACGCATAATGTATAACGTATAACGTATAACGTATAACGTATAACCTATGACGTATAACGTATAACGTATAACGTATAACTTGTAACGAAAAACGTATAACGAATAACGTAAAAGGTATGACGCATTACATGCTACGTATAACGTATAACGTTCAACGTATAACCTATGACGTATAACGTATAACTTGTAACGTATAACGTATAACGTTTAACGTATAACCTATAACGTATAACGTATAACGTATAACGTATAACGTATAACGTATAACGTATAACGTATAACGTGTAACGTATAACGTATAACGTATAACGTATAATGTATAACGTATAACTTATAACGTATAACGTATAACGTATAACGTATAACGCATAACGTATAACGTATAACGTATAACGTATAACGTATAACGTATAAAGTATAACGTATAACGTATAACGTATAACGTATAACGTATAACGTATAACGTATAACGTACAACGTATAACGTATAACGTATAACGAATAACGTAAAACGTATAACGCATAATGTATAACGTATAACGTATAACGTATAACGTATAACGTATAACGTATAACGTATAACGTATAACGTATAACGCATAGCGTACAACGTATAACGTATAACGTATAACGTATAACGTATAACGTATAACGTATAACGTATAACGTATAACGTATAACTAATAACGTATAACGTATAACGCATAACGTATATCGTATAACGTATAACGTATAACGTATAACGTATAACGAATAACGTATAACGTATAACGCATAACGTATAACGTATAACGTATAACGTATAACGTATAACGTATAACGCATAACGTGTAACGTATAACGTATAACCTATGACGTATAACGTATAACGTATAACGTATAACGTATAACGTATAACGTATAACGTATAACGTATAACGTATAACGTATAACGTATAACGTATAACGTATAACGTATAACGTATAGCGTATAACGTATAACGTATAACGTATAACGTATAACGTATATCGTATAACGTATAACGTATAACGAATAACGTACAACGTATAACGCATAATGTATAACGTATAACGTATAACGTATAACGTATAACCTATGACGTATAACGTATAACGTATAACGTATAACTTGTAACGAAAAACGTATAACGAATAACGTAAAAGGTATGACGCATTACATGCTACGTATAACGTATAACGTTCAACGTATAACCTATGACGTATAACGTATAACTTGTAACGTATAACGTATAACGTTTAACGTATAACCTATAACGTATAACGTATAACGTATAACGTATAACGTATAACGTATAACGTATAACGTATAACGTGTAACGTATAACGTATAACGTATAACGTATAAAGTATAATCAATAACGTATAACGTATAACGTATAACGTATAACGTATAACGTATAACGTATAATGTATAACGTATAACTTATAACGTATAACGTATAACGTATAACGTATGACGTATAACGTATAACGTATAACGTATAACGTATAACGTATGACGTATAACGTATAACGTATAACGTATAGCATATAACGTATAACCTATGACGTATAACGTATAACGTATAACGTATAACGTATAACGTATAACGTATAACGTATAACGTATAATGTATAACGTATAACATGTAACGTGTAGCGTATAACGTACAACGTATAACGTGTAACGTATAACGTATAACGTATAACGTATATCGTATAACGTATAACGTATAACGTATAACATGTAACGTATAACGTATAACGTATACCGTATAACGTATAACTAATAACGTATAACGTATAACGCATAACGTATAACGTATAACGTATAACGTATAACGTATAACGTATAACGTATAACGTATAACGTATAACGTATAACGTATAACGTATAACGTATAACGTATAACGCATAACGTATAACGTATAACGTATAACCTATGACGCATAACATATAACGTATAACGTATAACGTATAACGTATAACGTATAACGTATAACGTATAACGTATAACCTATGACGTATAACGTGTAACCTATAACGTATAACGTATAACGTATAACGTATAACGTATAACGTATAACGTATAACGTATAATGTATAACGTATAACGTATAACGTATAACGTATAACGTATAACGTATAACGTATAACGTATAACGTATAACGTATAACGTATAACGTATAACGTATAACTAATAACGTATAACGTATCACGTATAAAGTATAACGTATAACGTATAACCTATAACGTATAACGTATAACGTATAACGTATAACGTACAACGTATAACGTATCACGTTTAACGTATTACGAATAACGTATAACGTATAACGTATAACGTATAACGTATAACGTATAACGTATAACGTATAACGTATAACGTATAACGTATAACGTATAACGTATAACGTATAACGTATAACGTATAACGTATAACGTTTAACGTATAACGTATAACGTATAACGTATAACGTATAACATGTAATGTATAACGTATAACGTATAATGAATAACGTATAACGTATAACGTATAACGTATAACGTATAACGTATAACGTATAACGTATAACGTATAACGTATAACGTATAACGTATAACGTATAACGTATAACGTATAACGTATAACGTATAACGTATAACGTATAACGTATAACGTATAACGTATAACGTATAACGTATAACGTATAACGTATAACATGTAATGTATAACGTATAACGTATAACGTATAACGTATAACGTATAACGTATAACGTATAACGTATAACGTATGACGTATAACGTATAACGTATAACGTATAACCTATAACGTATAACGTATGACGTATAATGTATAACGTATAACATGTAACGTGTAGCGTATAACGTACAACGTATAACGTATAACGTATAACGTATAACGTATAACGTATAACGTATAACATGTAATGTATAAACGTATAACGTATAATGAATAACGTATAACGTATAAAGTATAACGTATAACGTACAACGTATAACGTATCACGTTTAACGTATTACGAATAACGTATAACGTATAACGTACAACGTATAACGTATCACGTATAACGTATTACGAATAACGTATAACGTATGACGTATAACGTATAACGTATAACGTATAACCTATGACGTATAACGTATAACGTATAACGTATAACGTATAACGTATAACGTATAACGTATAACGTATAACGTATAACGTATAACGTATAACGTATAACGTATAACGTATAACGTATAACGTATAACGTATAACGTATAACGTATAGCGTATAACGTATAACGTATAACGTATAACGTATAACGTATAACGTATAACGTATAACGTATAACATATAACGTATAACGTATAACGTATAACGTATAACGTATAACGTATAACGTATAACGTATAACGTATAACGTACAACGTATAACGTATAACGTATAACGTATAACGTATAACGTATAACGTATAACGTGTAACGAAGTACGTATAACGAATAACGTATAACGTATATCGTATAACGTACAACTTATAAGGTATAACGTACAACGTTTAACGTATAACGTACAACGTATTACGTACAACGTATAACGTATAACGTATAACGAATATCGTATAACGTATCACGTTTAACGTATTACGAATAACGTATAACGTATAACGTATAACGTATAACGTATAACGTATAACGTATAACGTATAACGTATAACGTATAACGTATAACCTATGACGTATAACGTATAACGTATAACGTATAACGTATAATGAATAGCGTATAACGTATAACGTATAACGTATAACGTGTAACGTATAACGTATAACGTATAACGTATAACGTATAACGTATAACGTATAACGTATAACGTATAACGTATAACGTATAACGTATAACGTATAACGTATAACGTATAACGTATAACGTATAACGTATAACGTGTAACGAAGTACGTATAACGAATAACGTATAACGTATATCGTATAACGTACAACTTATAACGTATAACGTACAACGTATAACGTATAACGTACAACGTATTACGTGCAACGTATAACGTATAACGTATAACGAATATCGTACAACGTATAACGCATAACGTATAACGTATAACGTATAACGTATAACGTATAACGTATATCGTATAACGTATAACGTATAACGTATAACGTATAACGTATAACGTATAACGTATAACGTATAACGTATAACGTATAATGAATAGCGTATAACGTATAACGTATAACGTACAACGTATAACGTATCACGTTTAACGTATTACGAATAACGTATAACGTATAACATATAACGTATAACCTATGACGTATAACGTATAACGTATAACGTATAACGTATAACGTGTAACGTATAACGTATAACGTATAATGTATAACGTATAACATGTAACGTGTAGCGTATAACGTACAACGTATAACGTATAACGTATAACGTATAACGTATAACGTATAACATGTAACGTACAACGTATAACGTATACCGTATAACGTATAACTAATAACGTATAACGTATAACGCATAACGTATAACGTATAACGTATAACGTATAACGTCTAACGTATAACGCAAAACGTATAACGTATAACATCTAATGTATAACGTATAACGTATAATGTATAACGTATAACGTATAACGTATAACGTATAACGTATAACGTATAACGTGTAACGAAGTACGTATAACGAATAACGTATAACGTATATCGTATAACGTACAACTTATAACGTATAACGTACAACGTATAACGTATAACGTATAACGTATAACGTATAACGTACAACGTATAACGTATAACGTATAACGTATAACGTATAACGTATAACATGTAACGTACAACGTATAACGTATACCGTATAACGTATAACTAATAACGTATAACGTATAACGCATAACGTATAACGTATAACGTATAACGTATAACGTATAACGTATAACGTATAACGTATAACGTATAACGTATAAAGTATAACGTATAACGCATATCGTATAACGTATAACATATAACGAATAACGTAAAACGCATAACGTATAACGTATAACTTATAACGTATAACGTATAACGTATAACGTATATCGTATAACGTATAACATATAACGAATAACGTAAAACGCATAACGTATAACGTATAACGTATAACGTATAACGTATAACGTATAACGTATAACGTATAACGTATAACGTATAACGTATAACGTATAACGTATGACGTATAACGTATAACGTATAACGTATAACGTATAACGTATAACCTATGACGTATAACGTATAACGTATAAAGTATAACGTATAACGTATAACGTATAACGTGTAACGAAGTACGTATAACGAATAACGTATAACGTATATCGCATAACGTACATCTTATAACGTATAACGTACAACGTATAACGTATAACGTATAACGTATAACGTACAACGTATAACGTATAACGTATAACGTATACCGTATAACGTATAACGTATAACGTATAACGTATAACGTATAACATGTAATGTATAACGTATAACGTATAACGTATAACGTATAACGTATAACGTATAACGTATAACGTATAACGTATAACGTATAACGTATAACGTATATCGAATATCGTAAAACGTATAACGTATAACGTATAACGTATAACGTGTAACGAAGTACGTATAACGAATAACGTATAACGTATATCGTATAACGTACATCTTATAACGTATAACGTACAACGTATAACGTATAACGTATAACGTATAACGTATAACGTATACCGTATAACGTATAACGTATAACGTATAACGTATAACGTATAACATGTAATGTATAACGTATAACGTATAACGTATAACGTATAACGTATAACGTATAACGTATAACGTATAACGTATAACGTATAACGTATAACGTATAACGTATAACGTATAACGTATAACGTATAACGTATAACGTATAACGTATAACGTATAACGTATAACGTATAATGAATAGCGTATAACGTATAACGTATAACGTACAACGTATAACGTATCACGTTTAACGTATTACGAATACCGTATAACGTATAACATATAACGTATAACCTATGACGTATAACGAATAACGTATAACGTATAACGTATAACGTGTAACGAAGTACGTATAACGAATAACGTATAACGTATATCGTATAACGTACAACTTATAACGTATAACGTACAACGTATAACGTATAACGTACAACGTATTACGTACAACGTATAACGTATAACGTATAACGAATATCGTACAACGTATAACGCATAACGTATAACATATAACGTATAACGTATAACGCATAACGTATAACGTATAACGTATAACGTATAACGTATAACGTATAACGTATAACGTATAACGTATAACGTATAACGTATAACGTATAACGTATAATGAATAGAGTATAACGTATAACGTATAACGTACAACGTATAACGTATCACGTTTAACGTATTACGAATAACGTATAACGTATAACATATAACGTATAACCTATGACGTATAACGTATAACGTATAACGCATAACGTATAACGTATAACATATAACGTATAACCTATGACGTATAACGTATAACGTATAACGCATAACGTATAACGTATAACATGTAATGTATAACGTATAACGTATAATGTATAACGTATAACGTATAACGTATAACGTATAACGTATAACGTGTAACGAAGTACGTATAACGAATAACGTATAACGTATATCGTATAACGTACAACTTATAACGTATAACGTACAACGTATAACGTATAACGTATAACGTATAACGTATAATGAATAACGTATAACGTATAGCGTATAACGTACAACGTATAACGTATCACGTTTAACGTATTACGAATAACGTATAACGTATAACGTATAACGTATAACGTATAACGTATAACGTATAACGTATAACGTATAACGTATAACGTATAACGTATAACGTATAACGCATAACGTATAACGTATAACATGTAATGTATAACGTATAATGTATAACGTATAACGTATAACGTATAACGTATAACCTATGACGTATAACGTGTAACGTATAACGTATAACGTATAACGTATAACGTATAACGTATAACGTATAACGTATAACGTATAACGTATAACGTATAACTTATAACGTATAACGTATAACGTATAACGTATAACGTATAACGTATAACGTATAACGTATAACGTATAACGTATAACGTATAACGTATAACGTATAACGTATAACGTATAATGAATAGCGTATAACGTATAACGTATAACGTACAACGTATAACGTATCACGTTTAACGTATTACGAATAACGTATAACGTATAACGTATAACGTATAACGTATAACGTATAACGTATAACGTATAACGTATAACGTATAACGTATAACGTATAACGTATAACGTATAACGTATAACGTATAACGTATAACGTATAACGTATGACGTATAACGTATAACGTATAACGTATAACGTATAACGTATAACCTATGACGTATAACGTATAACGTATAAAGTATAACGTATAACGTATAACGTATAACGTATAACGTATAACGTATATCGAATATCGTAAAACGTATAACGTATAACGTATAACGTATAACGTGTAACGAAGTACGTATAACGAATAACGTATAACGTATATCGTATAACGTACAACTTATAACGTATAACGTACAACGTATAACGTATAAGGTACAACGTATTACGTACAACGTATAACGTATAACGTATAACGAATATCGTACAACGTATAACGCATAACGTATAACGTATAACGTATAACGTATAACGCATAACGTAAAACGCATAACGTATAACGTATAACGTATAACGTATAACGTATAACGTATAACGTATAACGTATAACGTATAACGTATAACGTATGACGTATAACGTATAACGTATAACGTATAACGTATAACGTATAACCTATGACGTATAACGTATAACGTATAAAGTATAACGTATAACGTATAACGTATAACGTATAACGTATAACGTATATCGAATATCGTAAAACGTATAACTTATAACGTATAACGTATAACGTGTAACGAAATACGTATAACGAATAACGTATAACGTATATCGTATAACGTACATCTTATAACGTATAACGTACAACGTATAACGTATAACGTATAACGTATAACGTATAACGTACAACGTATAACGTATAACGTATAACGTATACCGTATAACGTATAACGTATAACGTATAACGTATAACGTATAACATGTAATGTATAACGTATAACGTATAACGTATAACGTATAACGTATAACGTATAACGTATAACGTATAACGTATAACGTATGACGTATAACGTATAACGTATAACGTATAACGTATAACGTATAACCTATGACGTATAACGTATAACGTATAAAGTATAACGTATAACGTACAACGTATAACGTATAAGGTACAACGTATTACGTACAACGTATAACGTATAACGTATAACGAATATCGTACAACGTATAACGCATAACGTATAACGTATAACGTATAACGTATAACGCATAACGTAAAACGCATAACGTATAACGTATAACGTATAACGTATAACGTATAACGTATAACGTATAACGTATAACGTATAACGTATAATGTACAATGTATAACATGTAACGTGTAGCGTATAACGTACAACGTATAACGTATAACGTATAACGTATGACGTATAACGTATAACGTATAACGTATAGCGTATAACGTATAACGTATAACGTATAACGTATAACCTATGACGTATAACGTATAACGTATAACGTATAACGTATAACGTATAACGTATAACGTATAACGTATAACGTATAACGTATAACGTATAACGTATAACGTATAACGTATAACGTATAACGTATAACGTATAACGTATAACGTATAACGTATAACGTATAACGTATAACGTATAACGTATAACGTATAACGTATAACGTATAACGTATAACGTATGACGTATAACGTATAACGTATAACGTATAACATATCACGTATAACCTATGACGTATAACGTATAACGTATAACGTATAACGTATAACGTATAACGTATAACGTATAACGTATAATGTACAATGTATAACATGTAACGTGTAGCGTATAACGTACAACGTATAACGTATAACGTATAACGTATGACGTATAACGTATAACGTATAACGTATATCGAATATCGTAAAACGTATAACGTATAACGTATAACGTATAACGTGTAACGAAGTACGTATAACGAATAACGTATATCGTATATCGTATAACGTACATCTTATAACGTATAACGTACAACGTATAACGTATAACGTATAACGTATAACGTACAACGTATAACGTATAACGTATAACGTATAACGTATAACGTATAACGTATAACGTATAACGTATAACGTATAACGTATAACATGTAATGTATAACGTATAACGTATAACGTATAACGTATAACGTACAACGTATAACGTATAACGTATAACGTATAACGTATAACGTATAACGTATAACGTATAACGTATAATGTACAATGTATAACATGTAACGTGTAGCGTATAACGTACAACGTATAACGTATAACGTATAACGTATGACGTATAACGTATAACGTATAACGTATATCGAATATCGGAAAACGTATAACGTATAACGTATAACGTATAACGTGTAACGAAGTACGTATAACGAATAACGTATAACGTATATCGTATAACGTACATCTTATAACGTATAACGTACAACGTATAACGTATAACGTATAACGTATAACGTACAACGTATAACGTATAACGTATAACGTATAACGTACAACGTATAACGTATCACGTTTAACGTATTACGAATAACGTATAACGTATAACGTATAACGTATAACGTATAACGTATAACGTATAACGTATAACGTATAACGTATTACGTATAACGTATAACGTATAACGTATAACGTATAACGTATGACGTATAACGTATAACGTATAACGTATAACGTATAACGTATAACGTATAACCTATGACGTATAACGAATAACGTATAAAGTATAACGTATAACGTATAACGTATAACGTATAACGTATAACGTATAACGTATATCGAATATCGTAAAACGTATAACGTATAACGTATAACGTATAACGTGTAACGAAGTACGTATAACGAATAACGTATAACGTATATCGTATAACGTACATCTTATAACGTATAACGTACAACGTATAACGTATAACGTATAACGTATAACGTACAACGTATAACGTATAACGTATAACGTATAACGTACAACGTATAACGTATAACGTATAACGTATAACGTATAACGTATAACGTATAACGTATAACGTATAACGTATAACGTATAACGTATAACGTATAACGTGTAATGTATAACGTATAACGTATAACGTATAACGTATAACGTATAACGTATAACGTATAACGTATAACGTATAACGTATAACGTATAACGTATAACGTATAACGTATAACGTATAACGTATAACGTATAACGTATAACATGTAATGTATAACGTATAACGTATAATGTATACCGTATAACGTATAACGTATAACGTATAACGTATAACGTGTAACGAAGTGCGTATAACGAATAACGTATAACGTATATCGTATAACGTACAACTTATAACGTATAACGTACAACGTATAACGTATAACGTATAACGTATAACGT
This sequence comes from Ptiloglossa arizonensis, assembly GCF_051014685.1. Lineage (NCBI taxonomy): Eukaryota > Metazoa > Arthropoda > Insecta > Hymenoptera > Colletidae > Ptiloglossa > Ptiloglossa arizonensis. The sequence goes on along the minus strand of NW_027479038.1, from coordinate 243,694 downwards.
ACAACGTATAACGTATAACGTATAACGAATATCGCACAACGTATAACGCATAACGTATAACGTATAACGTATAACGTATAACGCATAACGTATAACGTATAACGTATAACGTATAACGTATAACGTATAACGCATAACGTATAACGTATAACGTATAACCTATGGCGTATAACGTATAACGTATAACGTATAACGTATAACGTATAACGTATAACGTATAACGTATAACGTATAACGTATAACGTATAACGTATAACGTATAACGTATAACGTATAACGTATAACGTATAACGTATAACGTATAACGTATAACGTATAACGTATAACGTATAACGTATAACGTATAACGTATAACGTATAACGTATAACGTATAACGTATAACGTATAACGTATAACGTATAACGTATAACGTATAACGTATAACGTATAACGTATAACGTATAACGTATAACGTATAACGTATAACCTATAACGTATAACGTATAGCGTATAACGTATAACGTATAACGTATAACGTATAACGTATATCGTATATCGTATAACGTATTACGAATAACGTAAAACGTATAACGCATAATGTATAACGTATAACGTATAACGTATAACGTATAACCTATGACGTATAACGTATAACGTATAACGTATAACGTATAACTTGTAACGAAAAACGTATAACGAATAACGTAAAACGTATGACGCATTACATGCTACGTATAACGTATAACGTTCAACGTATAACCTATGACGTATAACGTATAACATGTAACGTATAACGTATAACGTATAACGTACAACCTATAACGTATAACGTATAACGTATAACGTATAACGTATAACGTATAAAGTATAACGTATAACGTATAACGTATAACGTATAACGTATAACGTATAACGTATAACGTATAACGTATATCGTAAAACGTATAACGTATAACGTATAACCTATGACGTATAACGTATAACGTATAACGTATAACGTATAACGTGAAACGTATAACGCATAACGTATAACGCATAAGGTATAACGTATAACGTATAACCTATGACGTATAACGTATAACGTATATCGTATAACGTATAACGTATAACGTATAAAGTATAACGTATAACGTATATCGTAAAACGTATAACGTATAACGTATAACGTATAACGTATAACGTATAACGTATAACGTATAACGTATAACGTATATCGAATATCGTAAAACGTATAACGTATAACGTATAACGTATAACGTGTAACGAAGTACGTATAACGAATAACGTATAACGTATATCGTATATCGTACATCTTATAACGTATAACGTACAACGTATAACGTATAACGTATAACGTATAACGTATAACGTATACCGTATAACGTATAACGTATAACGTATAACGTATAACGTATAACATGTAATGTATAACGTATAACGTATAACGCATAACGTATAACGTATAACGTATAACGTATAACGTATAACGTATAACGTATAACGTATAACGTATAACGTATAACGTATAACGTATAACGTATAACGTATAACGTATAATGAATAGCGTATAACGTATAACGTATAACGTACAACGTATAACGTATCACGTTTAACGTATTACGAATACCGTATAACGTATAACATATAACGTATAACCTATACGTATAACGAATAACGTATAACGTATAGCGTATAACGTGTAACGAAGTACGTATAACGAATAACGTATAACGTATATCGTATAATGTACAACTTATAACGTATAACGTACAACGTATAACGTATAACGTACAACGTATTACGTACAACGTATAACGTATAACGTATAACGAATATCGTACAACGTATAACGCATAACGTATAACATATAACGTATAACGTATAACGCATAACGTATAACGTATAACGTATAACGTATAACGTATAACGTATAACGTATAACGTATAACGTATAACGTATAACGTATAACGTATAATGAATAGAGTATAACGTATAACGTATAACGTACAACGTATAACGTATCACGTTTAACGTATTACGAATAACGTATAACGTATAACATATAACGTATAACCTATGACGTATAACGTATAACGTATAACGCATAACGTATAACGTATAACATATAACGTATAACCTATGACGTATAACGTATAACGTATAACGCATAACGTATAACGTATAACATGTAATGTATAACGTATAACGTATAATGTATAACGTATAACGTATAACGTATAACGTATAACGTATAACGTGTAACGAAGTACGTATAACGAATAACGTATAACGTATATCGTATAACGTACAACTTATAACGTATAACGTACAACGTATAACGTATAACGTATAACGTATAACGTATAATGAATAACGTATAACGTATAGCGTATAACGTACAACGTATAACGTATCACGTTTAACGTATTACGAATAACGTATAACGTATAACGTATAACGTATAACGTATAACGTATAACGTATAACGTATAACGTATAACGTATAACGTATAACGTATAACGTATAACGCATAACGTATAACGTATAACATGTAATGTATAACGTATAATGTATAACGTATAACGTATAACGTATAACGTATAACCTATGACGTATAACGTGTAACGTATAACGTATAACGTGTAACGTATAACGTATAACGTATAACGTATAACGTATAACGTATAACGTATAACGTATAACGTATAACGTATAACGTATAACGTATAACGTATAACGTATAACGTATAACGTATAACGTATAACGTATAACGTATAACGTATAACGTATAACGTATAACGTATAATGAATAGCGTATAACGTATAACGTATAACGTACAACGTATAACGTATCACGTTTAACGTATTACGAATAACGTATAACGTATAACGTATAACGTATAACGTATAACGTATAACGTATAACGTATAACGTATAACGTATAACGTATAACGTATAACGTATAACGTATAACGTATAACGTATAACGTATAACGTATGACGTATAACGTATAACGTATAACGTATAACGTATAACGTATAACCTATGACGTATAACGTATAACGTATAAAGTATAACGTATAACGTATAACGTATAACGTATAACGTATAACGTATATCGAATATCGTAAAACGTATAACGTATAACGTATAACGTATAACGTGTAACGAAGTACGTATAACGAATAACGTATAACGTATATCGTATAACGTACATCTTATAACGTATATAGTACAACGTATAACGTATAACGTATAACGTATAACGTACAACGTATAACGTATAACGTATACCGTATAACGTATAACGTATGACATGTAATGTATAACGTATAACGTATAATGTATAACGTATAACGTATAACGTATAACGTATAACGTATAACGTGTAACGAAGTACGTATAACGAATAACGTATAACGTATATCGTATAACGTACAACTTATAACGTATAACGTACAACGTATAACGTATAAGGTACAACGTATTACGTACAACGTATAACGTATAACGTATAACGAATATCGTACAACGTATAACGCATAACGTATAACGTATAACGTATAACGTATAACGCATAACGTAAAACGCATAACGTATAACGTATAACGTATAACGTATAACGTATAACGTATAACGTATAACGTATAACGTATACCGTATAACGTATAACGTATGACATGTAATGTATAACGTATAACGTATAATGTATAACGTATAACGTATAACGTATAACGTATAACGTATAACGTGTAACGAAGTACGTATAACGAATAACGTATAACGTATATCGTATAACGTACAACTTATAACGTATAACGTACAACGTATAACGTATAAGGTACAACGTATTACGTACAACGTATAACGTATAACGTATAACGTATAACGAATATCGTACAACGTATAACGCATAACGTATAACGTATAACGTATAACGTATAACGCATAACGTAAAACGCATAACGTATAACGTATAACGTATAACGTATAACGTATAACGTATAACGTATAACGTATAACGTATAACGTATAACGTATGACGTATAACGTATAACGTATAACGTATAACGTATAACGTATAACCTATGACGTATAACGTATAACGTATAAAGTATAACGTATAACGTATAACGTATAACGTATAACGTATAACGTATATCGAATATCGTAAAACGTATAACGTATAACGTATAACGTATAACGTGTAACGAAATACGTATAACGAATAACGTATAACGTATATCGTATAACGTACATCTTATAACGTATAACGTACAACGTATAACGTATAACGTATAACGTATAACGTATAACGTACAACGTATAACGTATAACGTATAACGTATACCGTATAACGTATAACGTATAACGTATAACGTATAACGTATAACATGTAATGTATAACGTATAACGTATAACGTATAACGTATAACGTATAACGTATAACGTATAACGTATAACGTATAACGTATAACGTATGACGTATAACGTATAACGTATAACGTATAACGTATAACGTATAACCTATGACGTATAACGTATAACGTATAAAGTATAACGTATAACGTACAACGTATAACGTATAAGGTACAACGTATTACGTACAACGTATAACGTATAACGTATAACGAATATCGTACAACGTATAACGCATAACGTATAACGTATAACGTATAACGTATAACGCATAACGTAAAACGCATAACGTATAACGTATAACGTATAACGTATAACGTATAACGTATAACGTATAACGTATAACGTATAACGTATAATGTACAATGTATAACATGTAACGTGTAGCGTATAACGTACAACGTATAACGTATAACGTATAACGTATGACGTATAACGTATAACGTATAACGTATAACGTATAACGTATAACGTATAACGTATAACGTATAACGTATAACCTATGACGTATAACGTATAACGTATAACGTATAACGTATAACGTATAACGTACAACGTATAACGTATAACGTATAACGTATAACGTACAACGTATAACGTATAACGTATAACGTATAACGTATAACGTATAACGTATAACGCATAACGTATAACGTATAACATGTAATGTATAACGTATAATGTATAACGTATAACGTATAACGTATAACGTATAACCTATGACGTATAACGTGTAACGTATAACGTATAACGTATAACGTATAACGTATAACGTATAACGTATAACGTATAACGTATAACGTATAACGTATAACGTATAACGTATAACGTATAACGTATAACGTATAACGTATAACGTATAACGTATAACGTATAACGTATAACGTATAACGTATAACGTATAACGTATAACGTATAATGAATAGCGTATAACGTATAACGTATAACGTACAACGTATAACGTATCACGTTTAACGTATTACGAATAACGTATAACGTATAACGTATAACGTATAACGTATAACGTATAACGTATAACGTATAACGTATAACGTATAACGTATAACGTATAACGTATAACGTATAACGTATAACGTATAACGTATGACGTATAACGTATAACGTATAACGTATAACGTATAACGTATAACATGTAATGTATAACGTATAACGTATAACGTATAACGTACAACGTATAACGTATAACGTATAACGTATAACGTATAACGTATATCGAATATCGTAAAACGTATAACGTATAACGTATAACGTATAACGTGTAACGAAGTACGTATAACGAATAACGTATAACGTATATCGTATAACGTACATCTTATAACGTATATAGTACAACGTATAACGTATAACGTATAACGTATAACGTACAACGTATAACGTATAACGTATAATGAATAGCGTATAACGTATAACGTATAACGTACAACGTATAACGTATCACGTTTAACGTATTACGAATAACGTATAACGTATAACGTATAACGTATAACGTATAACGTATAACGTATAACGTATAACGTATAACGTATAACGTATAACGTATAACGTATAACGTATAACGTATAACGTATAACGTATGACGTATAACGTATAACGTATAACGTATAACGTATAACGTATAACCTATGACGTATAACGTATAACGTATAAAGTATAACGTATAACGTATAACGTATAACGTATAACGTATAACGTATAACGTATATCGAATATCGTAAAACGTATAACGTATAACGTATAACGTATAACGTGTAACGAAGTACGTATAACGAATAACGTATAACGTATATCGTATAACGTACATCTTATAACGTATATAGTACAACGTATAACGTATAACGTATAACGTATAACGTACAACGTATAACGTATAACGTATACCGTATAACGTATAACGTATGACATGTAATGTATAACGTATAACGTATAATGTATAACGTATAACGTATAACGTATAACGTATAACGTATAACGTGTAACGAAGTACGTATAACGAATAACGTATAACGTATATCGTATAACGTACAACTTATAACGTATAACGTACAACGTATAACGTATAAGGTACAACGTATTACGTACAACGTATAACGTATAACGTATAACGAATATCGTACAACGTATAACGCATAACGTATAACGTATAACGTATAACGTATAACGCATAACGTAAAACGCATAACGTATAACGTATAACGTATAACGTATAACGTATAACGTATAACGTATAACGTATAACGTATACCGTATAACGTATAACGTATGACATGTAATGTATAACGTATAACGTATAATGTATAACGTATAACGTATAACGTATAACGTATAACGTATAACGTGTAACGAAGTACGTATAACGAATAACGTATAACGTATATCGTATAACGTACAACTTATAACGTATAACGTACAACGTATAACGTATAAGGTACAACGTATTACGTACAACGTATAACGTATAACGTATAACGAATATCGTACAACGTATAACGCATAACGTATAACGTATAACGTATAACGTATAACGCATAACGTAAAACGCATAACGTATAACGTATAACGTATAACGTATAACGTATAACGTATAACGTATAACGTATAACGTATAACGTATAACGTATGACGTATAACGTATAACGTATAACGTATAACGTATAACGTATAACCTATGACGTATAACGTATAACGTATAAAGTATAACGTATAACGTATAACGTATAACGTATAACGTATAACGTATATCGAATATCGTAAAACGTATAACGTATAACGTATAACGTATAACGTGTAACGAAATACGTATAACGAATAACGTATAACGTATATCGTATAACGTACATCTTATAACGTATAACGTACAACGTATAACGTATAACGTATAACGTATAACGTATAACGTACAACGTATAACGTATAACGTATAACGTATACCGTATAACGTATAACGTATAACGTATAACGTATAACGTATAACATGTAATGTATAACGTATAACGTATAACGTATAACGTATAACGTATAACGTATAACGTATAACGTATAACGTATAACGTATAACGTATGACGTATAACGTATAACGTATAACGTATAACGTATAACGTATAACCTATGACGTATAACGTATAACGTATAAAGTATAACGTATAACGTACAACGTATAACGTATAAGGTACAACGTATTACGTACAACGTATAACGTATAACGTATAACGAATATCGTACAACGTATAACGCATAACGTATAACGTATAACGTATAACGTATAACGCATAACGTAAAACGCATAACGTATAACGTATAACGTATAACGTATAACGTATAACGTATAACGTATAACGTATAACGTATAACGTATAATGTACAATGTATAACATGTAACGTGTAGCGTATAACGTACAACGTATAACGTATAACGTATAACGTATGACGTATAACGTATAACGTATAACGTATAACGTATAACGTATAACGTATAACGTATAACGTATAACGTATAACCTATGACGTATAACGTATAACGTATAACGTATAACGTATAACGTATAACGTACAACGTATAACGTATAACGTATAACGTATAACGTACAACGTATAACGTATAACGTATAACGTATAACGTATAACGTATAACGTATAACGCATAACGTATAACGTATAACATGTAATGTATAACGTATAATGTATAACGTATAACGTATAACGTATAACGTATAACCTATGACGTATAACGTGTAACGTATAACGTATAACGTATAACGTATAACGTATAACGTATAACGTATAACGTATAACGTATAACGTATAACGTATAACGTATAACGTATAACGTATAACGTATAACGTATAACGTATAACGTATAACGTATAACGTATAACGTATAACGTATAACGTATAACGTATAACGTATAATGAATAGCGTATAACGTATAACGTATAACGTACAACGTATAACGTATCACGTTTAACGTATTACGAATAACGTATAACGTATAACGTATAACGTATAACGTATAACGTATAACGTATAACGTATAACGTATAACGTATAACGTATAACGTATAACGTATAACGTATAACGTATAACGTATAACGTATGACGTATAACGTATAACGTATAACGTATAACGTATAACGTATAACATGTAATGTATAACGTATAACGTATAACGTATAACGTACAACGTATAACGTATAACGTATAACGTATAACGTATAACGTATATCGAATATCGTAAAACGTATAACGTATAACGTATAACGTATAACGTGTAACGAAGTACGTATAACGAATAACGTATAACGTATATCGTATAACGTACATCTTATAACGTATATAGTACAACGTATAACGTATAACGTATAACGTATAACGTACAACGTATAACGTATAACGTATACCGTATAACGTATAACGTATGACATGTAATGTATAACGTATAACGTATAATGTATAACGTATAACGTATAACGTATAACGTATAACGTATAACGTGTAACGAAGTACGTATAACGAATAACGTATAACGTATATCGTATAACGTACAACTTATAACGTATAACGTACAACGTATAACGTATAAGGTACAACGTATTACGTACAACGTATAACGTATAACGTATAACGAATATCGTACAACGTATAACGCATAACGTATAACGTATAACGTATAACGTATAACGCATAACGTAAAACGCATAACGTATAACGTATAACGTATAACGTATAACGTATAACGTATAACGTATAACGTATAACGTATAACGTATAACGTATGACGTATAACGTATAACGTATAACGTATAACGTATAACGTATAACCTATGACGTATAACGTATAACGTATAAAGTATAACGTATAACGTATAACGTATAACGTATAACGTATAACGTATATCGAATATCGTAAAACGTATAACGTATAACGTATAACGTATAACGTGTAACGAAATACGTATAACGAATAACGTATAACGTATATCGTATAACGTACATCTTATAACGTATAACGTACAACGTATAACGTATAACGTATAACGTATAACGTATAACGTACAACGTATAACGTATAACGTATAACGTATACCGTATAACGTATAACGTATAACGTATAACGTATAACGTATAACATGTAATGTATAACGTATAACGTATAACGTATAACGTATAACGTATAACGTATAACGTATAACGTATAACGTATAACGTATAACGTATGACGTATAACGTATAACGTATAACGTATAACGTATAACGTATAACCTATGACGTATAACGTATAACGTATAAAGTATAACGTATAACGTACAACGTATAACGTATAAGGTACAACGTATTACGTACAACGTATAACGTATAACGTATAACGAATATCGTACAACGTATAACGCATAACGTATAACGTATAACGTATAACGTATAACGCATAACGTAAAACGCATAACGTATAACGTATAACGTATAACGTATAACGTATAACGTATAACGTATAACGTATAACGTATAACGTATAATGTACAATGTATAACATGTAACGTGTAGCGTATAACGTACAACGTATAACGTATAACGTATAACGTATGACGTATAACGTATAACGTATAACGTATAACGTATAACGTATAACGTATAACGTATAACGTATAACGTATAACCTATGACGTATAACGTATAACGTATAACGTATAACGTATAACGTATAACGTATAACGTATAACGTATAACGTATAACGTATAACGTATAACGTATAACGTATAACGTATAACGTATAACGTATAACGTATAACGTATAACGTAAAACGTATAACGTATAACGTATAACGTATAACGTATAACGTATAACGTATAACGTATGACGTATAACGTATAACGTATAACGTATAACATATCACGTATAACGTATAACGTATATCGAATATCGTAAAACGTATAACGTATAACGTATAACGTATAACGTATAAAGTATAACGTATAACGTATAACGTATAACGTATAACGTATAACGTATAACGTATAACGTATAACGTATATCGTAAAACGTATAACGTATAACGTATAACCTATGACGTATAACGTATAACGTATAACGTATAACGTATAACGTGAAACGTATAACGCATAACGTATAACGCATAAGGTATAACGTATAACGTATAACCTATGACGTATAACGTATAACGTATATCGTATAACGTATAACGTATAACGTATAAAGTATAACGTATAACGTATATCGTAAAACGTATAACGTATAACGTATAACGTATAACGTATAACGTATAACGTATAACGTATAACGTATAACGTATATCGAATATCGTAAAACGTATAACGTATAACGTATAACGTATAACGTGTAACGAAGTACGTATAACGAATAACGTATAACGTATATCGTATATCGTACATCTTATAACGTATAACGTACAACGTATAACGTATAACGTATAACGTATAACGTATAACGTATACCGTATAACGTATAACGTATAACGTATAACGTATAACGTATAACATGTAATGTATAACGTATAACGTATAACGTATAACGTATAACGTATAACGTATAACGTATAACGTATAACGTATAACGTATAACGTATAACGTATAACGTATAACGTATAACGTATAACGTATAACGTATAACGTATAACGTATAACGTATAATGAATAGCGTATAACGTATAACGTATAACGTACAACGTATAACGTATCACGTTTAACGTATTACGAATACCGTATAACGTATAACATATAACGTATAACCTATGACGTATAACGAATAACGTATAACGTATAACGTATAACGTGTAACGAAGTACGTATAACGAATAACGTATAACGTATATCGTATAACGTACAACTTATAACGTATAACGTACAACGTATAACGTATAACGTACAACGTATTACGTACAACGTATAACGTATAACGTATAACGAATATCGTACAACGTATAACGCATAACGTATAACATATAACGTATAACGTATAACGCATAACGTATAACGTATAACGTATAACGTATAACGTATAACGTATAACGTATAACGTATAACGTGTAACGTATAACGTATAACGTATAACGTATAATGAATAGAGTATAACGTATAACGTATAACGTACAACGTATAACGTATCACGTTTAACGTATTACGAATAACGTATAACGTATAACATATAACGTATAACCTATGACGTATAACGTATAACGTATAACGCATAACGTATAACGTATAACATATAACGTATAACCTATGACGTATAACGTATAACGTATAACGCATAACGTATAACGTATAACATGTAATGTATAACGTATAACGTATAATGTATAACGTATAACGTATAACGTATAACGTATAACGTATAACGTGTAACGAAGTACGTATAACGAATAACGTATAACGTATATCGTATAACGTACAACTTATAACGTATAACGTACAACGTATAACGTATAACGTATAACGTATAACGTATAATGAATAACGTATAACGTATAGCGTATAACGTACAACGTATAACGTATCACGTTTAACGTATTACGAATAACGTATAACGTATAACGTATAACGTATAACGTATAACGTATAACGTATAACGTATAACGTATAACGTATAACGTATAACGTATAACGTGTAACGCATAACGTATAACGTATAACATGTAATGTATAACGTATAATGTATAACGTATAACGTATAACGTATAACGTATAACCTATGACGTATAACGTGTAACGTATAACGTATAACGTATAACGTATAACGTATAACGTATAACGTATAACGTATAACGTATAACGTATAACGTATAACGTATAACGTATAACGTATAACGTATAACGTATAACGTATAACGTATAACGTATAACGTATAACGTATAACGTATAACGTATAACGTATAACGTATAACGTATAATGAATAGCGTATAACGTATAACGTATAACGTACAACGTATAACGTATCACGTTTAACGTATTACGAATAACGTATAACGTATAACGTATAACGTATAACGTATAACGTATAACGTATAACGTATAACGTATAACGTATAACGTATAACGTATAACGTATAACGTATAACGTATAACGTATAACCTATAACGTATGACGTATAACGTATAACGTATAACGTATAACGTATAACGTATAACCTATGACGTATAACGTATAACGTATAAAGTATAACGTATAACGTATAACGTATAACGTATAACGTATAACGTATATCGAATATCGTAAAACGTATAACGTATAACGTATAACGTATAACGTGTAACGAAGTACGTATAACGAATAACGTATAACGTATATCGTATAACGTACATCTTATAACGTATATAGTACAACGTATAACGTATAACGTATAACGTATAACGTATAACGTACAACGTATAACGTATAACGTATACCGTATAACGTATAACGTATGACATGTAATGTATAACGTATAACGTATAATGTATAACGTATAACGTATAACGTATAACGTATAACGTATAACGTGTAACGAAGTACGTATAACGAATAACGTACAACTTATAACGTATAACGTACAACGTATAACGTATAACGTATAACGTATAACGTATAATGAATAACGTATAACGTATAGCGTATAACGTACAACGTATAACGTATCACGTTTAACGTATTACGAATAACGTATAACGTATAACGTATAACGTATAACGTATAACGTATAACGTATAACGTATAACGTATAACGTATAACGTATAACGTATAACGTGTAACGCATAACGTATAACGTATAACATGTAATGTATAACGTATAATGTATAACGTATAACGTATAACGTATAACGTATAACGTATAACGTATAACGTATAACGTATAACGTATAACGTATAACGTATAATGAATAGCGTATAACGTATAACGTATAACGTACAACGTATAACGTATCACGTTTAACGTATTACGAATAACGTATAACGTATAACGTATAACGTATAACGTATAACGTATAACGTATAACGTATAACGTATAACGTATAACGTATAACGTATAACGTATAACGTATAACGTATAACGTATAACGTATGACGTATAACGTATAACGTATAACGTATAACGTATAACGTATAACATGTAATGTATAACGTATAACGTATAACGTATAACGTACAACGTATAACGTATAACGTATAACGTATAACGTATAACGTATATCGAATATCGTAAAACGTATAACGTATAACGTATAACGTATAACGTGTAACGAAGTACGTATAACGAATAACGTATAACGTATATCGTATAACGTACATCTTATAACGTATATAGTACAACGTATAACGTATAACGTATAACGTATAACGTACAACGTATAACGTATAACGTATACCGTATAACGTATAACGTATGACATGTAATGTATAACGTATAACGTATAATGTATAACGTATAACGTATAACGTATAACGTATAACGTATAACGTGTAACGAAGTACGTATAACGAATAACGTATAACGTATATCGTATAACGTACAACTTATAACGTATAACGTACAACGTATAACGTATAAGGTACAACGTATTACGTACAACGTATAACGTATAACGTATAACGAATATCGTACAACGTATAACGCATAACGTATAACGTATAACGTATAACGTATAACGCATAACGTAAAACGCATAACGTATAACGTATAACGTATAACGTATAACGTATAACGTATAACGTATAACGTATAACGTATAACGTATAACGTATGACGTATAACGTATAACGTATAACGTATAACGTATAACGTATAACCTATGACGTATAACGTATAACGTATAAAGTATAACGTATAACGTATAACGTATAACGTATAACGTATAACGTATATCGAATATCGTAAAACGTATAACGTATAACGTATAACGTATAACGTGTAACGAAATACGTATAACGAATAACGTATAACGTATATCGTATAACGTACATCTTATAACGTATAACGTACAACGTATAACGTATAACGTATAACGTATAACGTATAACGTACAACGTATAACGTATAACGTATAACGTATACCGTATAACGTATAACGTATAACGTATAACGTATAACGTATAACATGTAATGTATAACGTATAACGTATAACGTATAACGTATAACGTATAACGTATAACGTATAACGTATAACGTATAACGTATAACGTATGACGTATAACGTATAACGTATAACGTATAACGTATAACGTATAACCTATGACGTATAACGTATAACGTATAAAGTATAACGTATAACGTACAACGTATAACGTATAAGGTACAACGTATTACGTACAACGTATAACGTATAACGTATAACGAATATCGTACAACGTATAACGCATAACGTATAACGTATAACGTATAACGTATAACGCATAACGTAAAACGCATAACGTATAACGTATAACGTATAACGTATAACGTATAACGTATAACGTATAACGTATAACGTATAACGTATAATGTACAATGTATAACATGTAACGTGTAGCGTATAACGTACAACGTATAACGTATAACGTATAACGTATGACGTATAACGTATAACGTATAACGTATAACGTATAACGTATAACGTATAACGTATAACGTATAACGTATAACCTATGACGTATAACGTATAACGTATAACGTATAACGTATAACGTATAACGTATAACGTATAACGTATAACGTATAACGTATAACGTATAACGTATAACGTATAACGTATAACGTATAACGTATAACGTATAACGTATAACGTAAAACGTATAACGTATAACGTATAACGTATAACGTATAACGTATAACGTATAACGTATGACGTATAACGTATAACGTATAACGTATAACATATCACGTATAACGTATAACGTATATCGAATATCGTAAAACGTATAACGTATAACGTATAACGTATAACGTATAAAGTATAACGTATAACGTATAACGTATAACGTATAACGTATAACGTATAACGTATAACGTATAACGTATATCGTAAAACGTATAACGTATAACGTATAACCTATGACGTATAACGTATAACGTATAACGTATAACGTATAACGTGAAACGTATAACGCATAACGTATAACGCATAAGGTATAACGTATAACGTATAACCTATGACGTATAACGTATAACGTATATCGTATAACGTATAACGTATAACGTATAAAGTATAACGTATAACGTATATCGTAAAACGTATAACGTATAACGTATAACGTATAACGTATAACGTATAACGTATAACGTATAACGTATAACGTATATCGAATATCGTAAAACGTATAACGTATAACGTATAACGTATAACGTGTAACGAAGTACGTATAACGAATAACGTATAACGTATATCGTATATCGTACATCTTATAACGTATAACGTACAACGTATAACGTATAACGTATAACGTATAACGTATAACGTATACCGTATAACGTATAACGTATAACGTATAACGTATAACGTATAACATGTAATGTATAACGTATAACGTATAACGTATAACGTATAACGTATAACGTATAACGTATAACGTATAACGTATAACGTATAACGTATAACGTATAACGTATAACGTATAACGTATAACGTATAACGTATAACGTATAACGTATAACGTATAATGAATAGCGTATAACGTATAACGTATAACGTACAACGTATAACGTATCACGTTTAACGTATTACGAATACCGTATAACGTATAACATATAACGTATAACCTATGACGTATAACGAATAACGTATAACGTATAACGTATAACGTGTAACGAAGTACGTATAACGAATAACGTATAACGTATATCGTATAACGTACAACTTATAACGTATAACGTACAA
This sequence comes from Ptiloglossa arizonensis, assembly GCF_051014685.1. NCBI lineage: Eukaryota > Metazoa > Arthropoda > Insecta > Hymenoptera > Colletidae > Ptiloglossa > Ptiloglossa arizonensis. Next base: position 227,402 of record NW_027479038.1, on the reverse strand, counting down.
CGTATAACGTATAACGTACAACGTATTACGTACAACGTATAACGTATAACGTATAACGAATATCGTACAACGTATAACGCATAACGTATAACATATAACGTATAACGTATAACGCATAACGTATAACGTATAACGTATAACGTATAACGTATAACGTATAACGTATAACGTATAACGTATAACGTATAACGTATAACGTATAACGTATAATGAATAGAGTATAACGTATAACGTATAACGTACAACGTATAACGTATCACGTTTAACGTATTACGAATAACGTATAACGTATAACATATAACGTATAACCTATGACGTATAACCTATAACGTATAACGCATAACGTATAACGTATAACATATAACGTATAACCTATGACGTATAACGTATAACGTATAACGCATAACGTATAACGTATAACATGTAATGTATAACGTATAACGTATAATGTATAACGTATAACGTATAACGTATAACGTATAACGTATAACGTGTAACGAAGTACGTATAACGAATAACGTATAACGTATATCGTATAACGTACAACTTATAACGTATAACGTACAACGTATAACGTATAACGTATAACGTATAACGTATAATGAATAACGTATAACGTATAGCGTATAACGTACAACGTATAACGTATCACGTTTAACGTATTACGAATAACGTATAACGTATAACGTATAACGTATAACGTATAACGTATAACGTATAACGTATAACGTATAACGTATAACGTATAACGTATAACGTGTAACGCATAACGTATAACGTATAACATGTAATGTATAACGTATAATGTATAACGTATAACGTATAACGTATAACGTATAACCTATGACGTATAACGTGTAACGTATAACGTATAACGTATAACGTATAACGTATAACGTATAACGTATAACGTATAACGTATAACGTATAACGTATAACGTATAACGTATAACGTATAACGTATAACGTATAACGTATAACGTATAACGTATAACGTATAACGTATAACGTATAACGTATAACGTATAACGTATAACGTATAATGAATAGCGTATAACGTATAACGTATAACGTACAACGTATAACGTATCACGTTTAACGTATTACGAATAACGTATAACGTATAACGTATAACGTATAACGTATAACGTATAACGTATAACGTATAACGTATAACGTATAACGTATAACGTATAACGTATAACGTATAACGTATAACGTATAACCTATAACGTATGACGTATAACGTATAACGTATAACGTATAACGTATAACGTATAACCTATGACGTATAACGTATAACGTATAAAGTATAACGTATAACGTATAACGTATAACGTATAACGTATAACGTATATCGAATATCGTAAAACGTATAACGTATAACGTATAACGTATAACGTGTAACGAAGTACGTATAACGAATAACGTATAACGTATATCGTATAACGTACATCTTATAACGTATATAGTACAACGTATAACGTATAACGTATAACGTATAACGTATAACGTACAACGTATAACGTATAACGTATACCGTATAACGTATAACGTATAACCTATGACGTATAACGTATAACGTATAAAGTATAACGTATAACGTATAACGTATAACGTATAACGTATAACGTATATCGAATATCGTAAAACGTATAACGTATAACGTATAACGTATAACGTGTAACGAAATACGTATAACGAATAACGTATAACGTATATCGTATAACGTACATCTTATAACGTATAACGTACAACGTATAACGTATAACGTATAACGTATAACGTATAACGTACAACGTATAACGTATAACGTATAACGTATACCGTATAACGTATAACGTATAACGTATAACGTATAACGTATAACATGTAATGTATAACGTATAACGTATAACGTATAACGTATAACGTATAACGTATAACGTATAACGTATAACGTATAACGTATAACGTATGACGTATAACGTATAACGTATAACGTATAACGTATAACGTATAACCTATGACGTATAACGTATAACGTATAAAGTATAACGTATAACGTACAACGTATAACGTATAAGGTACAACGTATTACGTACAACGTATAACGTATAACGTATAACGAATATCGTACAACGTATAACGCATAACGTATAACGTATAACGTATAACGTATAACGCATAACGTAAAACGCATAACGTATAACGTATAACGTATAACGTATAACGTATAACGTATAACGTATAACGTATAACGTATAACGTATAATGTACAATGTATAACATGTAACGTGTAGCGTATAACGTACAACGTATAACGTATAACGTATAACGTATGACGTATAACGTATAACGTATAACGTATAACGTATAACGTATAACGTATAACGTATAACGTATAACGTATAACCTATGACGTATAACGTATAACGTATAACGTATAACGTATAACGTATAACGTATAACGTATAACGTATAACGTATAACGTATAACGTATAACGTATAACGTATAACGTATAACGTATAACGTATAACGTATAACGTATAACGTAAAACGTATAACGTATAACGTATAACGTATAACGTATAACGTATAACGCATAACGTATGACGTATAACGTATAACGTATAACGTATAACATATCACGTATAACCTATGACGTATAACGTATAACGTATAACGTATAACGTATAACGTATAACGTATAACGTATAACGTATAATGTACAATGTATAACATGTAACGTGTAGCGTATAACGTACAACGTATAACGTATAACGTATAACGTATGACGTATAACGTATAACGTATAACGTATATCGAATATCGTAAAACGTATAACGTATAACGTATAACGTATAACGTGTAACGAAGTACGTATAACGAATAACGTATATCGTATATCGTATAACGTACATCTTATAACGTATAACGTACAACGTATAACGTATAACGTATAACGTATAACGTACAACGTATAACGTATAACGTATAACGTATAACGTATAACGTATAACGTATAACGTATAACGTATAACGTATAACGTATAACATGTAATGTATAACGTATAACGTATAACGTATAACGTACAACGTATAACGTATAACGTATAACGTATAACGTATAACGTATAACGTATAACGTATAACGTATAATGTACAATGTATAACATGTAACGTGTAGCGTATAACGTACAACGTATAACGTATAACGTATAACGTATGACGTATAACGTATAACGTATAACGTATATCGAATATCGGAAAACGTATAACGTATAACGTATAACGTATAACGTGTAACGAAGTACGTATAACGAATAACGTATAACGTATATCGTATAACGTACATCTTATAACGTATAACGTACAACGTATAACGTATAACGTATAACGTATAACGTACAACGTATAACGTATAACGTATAACGTATAACGTACAACGTATAACGTATCACGTTTAACGTATTACGAATAACGTATAACGTATAACGTATAACGTATAACGTATAACGTATAACGTATAACGTATAACGTATAACGTATAACGTATAACGTATAACGTATAACGTATAACGTATAACGTATAACGTATGACGTATAACGTATAACGTATAACGTATAACGTATAACGTATAACGTATAACCTATGACGTATAACGTATAACGTATAAAGTATAACGTATAACGTGAAACGTATAACGCATAACGTATAACGCATAAGGTATAACGTATAACGTATAACCTATGACGTATAACGTATAACGTATATCGTATAACGTATAACGTATAACGTATAAAGTACAACGTATAACGTATATCGTAAAACGTATAACGTATAACGTATAACGTATAACGTATAACGTATAACGTATAACATATAACGTATAACGTATAACGTATAACTTATAACGTATCACGAATAACGTAAAACGTATAACGCATAACGTATAACGTATAACGTGTGACGAAGGACGTATAACCAATAACGTAAAACGTATTACGTATTACATATTTCGTATAACGTATAACGTGAATCGTATAACTTATGACGTATAACTTATAACGTATAACATATAACGTATAACTTGTAACGAAAAACGTATAACGTATAACGTACAACGTATAACGTATCACGTTTAACGTATTACGAATAACGTATAACGTATAACGTATAACGTATAACGTATAACGTATAACGTATAACGTATAACGTATAACGTATAACGTATAACGTATAACGTATAACGTATAACGTATAACGTATAACGTATGACGTATAACGTATAACGTATAACGTATAACGTATAACGTATAACGTATAACCTATGACGTATAACGTATAACGTATAAAGTATAACGTATAACGTGAAACGTATAACGCATAACGTATAACGCATAAGGTATAACGTATAACGTATAACCTATGACGTATAACGTATAACGTATAACGTATAACGTATAACGTATAACGTATAACGTATAACGTATAACGTATAACGTATAACGTATAACGTATAACGTATAACGTATAACGTATAACGTATAACGTATAACGTATAACGTATAACGTATATCGTAAAACGTTTAACGTATAACGTATAACGTATAACGTATAACGTATAACGTATAACGCATAACGTATAACGTATAACGTATAACGTATAACGTATAACGTATAACCTATGACGTATAACGTATAACGTATAACGTATAACGTATAACGTATAACGTATAACGTATAACGTATACCGCATAACGTATAACGTATAACGTATAACGTATAACGAATAACGTAAAACGTATAACGCATAACGTATATCGTATACCGCATAACGTATAACGTATAACGTATAACGTATAACATTTAACGCATAACGAATAACGTATAACGTATAACCTATGACGTATAACGTATAACGTATAACGTAAAACGTATAACGTATATCGTAAAACGTTTAACGTATAGCGTATAACGTATATCGTATAACGTATAACGTATAACGTATAACGTATAACGTATATCGTATAACGTATAACGTATAACGTATAACGTATAACGTATAACGTATAACGAATAACGTAAAACGTATAACGCATAACGTATATCGTATACCGCATAACGTATAACGTATAACGTATAACGTATAACATATAACGCATAACGAATAACGTATAACGTATAACCTATGACGTATAACGTGTAACGTATAACGTATAACGTATAACGTGTATCGTAAAACGTTTAACGTATAGCGTATAACGTATAACGTATAACGTATAACGTATAACGTATAACGTATAACGTTTAACGTATAACGTATAACGTATAACCTTTAACGTATAACGTATAACGTATAACGTATAACGTATAACGTATAACGTATAACGTATAACGTATAACGTATAACGTATAACGTATAACGTATAACGTATAACGTATAACGTATAACGTATAACGTATAACGTATAACGTATAACGTATAACGTATAACGTATAACGTATAACGTATAACGTATAACGTATAACGTATAACGTATAACGTATAACGTTTAACGTATAACGTATAACGTATAACGTATAACTTATAACGTATCACGAATAACGTAAAACGTATAACGCATAACGTATAACGTATAACGTATAACGTATAACGTATAACGTATAATGTATAACGTATAACGTATATCGTAAAACGTATAACGTATAACGTATAACGTATAACGTATAACGTATAACGTATAACGTATAACGTATAACGTATAACGTATAACGTATAACGAATAACTTATAACGTATCACGAATAACGTAAAACGTATAACGCATAACGTATAACGTATAACGTATAACGTATAACGTATAACGTATAATGTATAACGTATAACGTATATCGTAAAACGTATAACGTATAACGTATAACGTATAACGTATAACGTATAACGTATAACCTATGACGTATAACGTATAACGTATAACGTATAACGTATAACGTGTATCGTAAAACGTTTAACGTATAGCGTATAACGTATAACGTATAACGTATAACGTATAACGTATAACGTATAACGTTTAACGTATAACGTATAACCCTTAACGTATAACGTATAACGTATAACGTATAACGTATAACGTATAACGTATAACGTATAACGTATAACGTATAACGTATAACGTATAACGTATAACGTATAACGTATACCGCATAACGTATAACGTATAACGTATAACGTATAACGTATAACGTATAACGAATAACGTAAAACGTATAACGCATAACGTATATCGTATACCGCATAACGTATAACGTATAACGTATAACGTATAACATTTAACGCATAACGAATAACGTATAACGTATAACCTATGACGTATAACGTATAACGTATAACGTATAACGTATAACGTATAACGTATAACGTATAACGTATAACGTATAACGTATAACGTATAACGTATAACGTATAACGTATAACGTATAACGTATAACGTATAACGTATAACGTATAACGTATATCGTAAAACGTTTAACGTATAACGTATAACGTATAACGTATAACGTATAACGTATAACGCATAACGTATAACGTATAACGTATAACGTATAACGTATAACGTATAACCTATGACGTATAACGTATAACGTATAACGTATAACGTATAACGTATAACGTATAACGTATAACGTATAACGTATAACGTATACCGCATAACGTATAACGTATAACGTATAACGTATAACGAATAACGTAAAACGTATAACGCATAACGTATATCGTATACCGCATAACGTATAACGTATAACGTATAACGTATAACATTTAACGCATAACGAATAACGTATAACGTATAACCTATGACGTATAACGTATAACGTATAACGTAAAACGTATAACGTATATCGTAAAACGTTTAACGTATAGCGTATAACGTATATCGTATAACGTATAACGTATAACGTATAACGTATAACGTATATCGTATAACGTATAACGTATAACGTATAACGTATAACCTATACCGCATAACGTATAACCTATGACGTATAACGTATAACGTATAACGTATAACGTATAACGTATAACGTATAACGTATAACGTATAACGTATAACGTATAACGTATAACGTATAACGTATAACCTATGACGTATAACGTATAACGTATTACGTATAACGTATAACGTGTATCGTAAAACGTTTAACGTATAGCGTATAACGTATAACGTATAACGTATAACGTATAACGTATAACGTATAACGTTTAACGTATAACGTATAACGTATAACGTATAACTTATAACGTATCACGAATAATGTAAAACGTATAACGCATAACGTATAACGTATAACGTATAACGTATAACGTTTAACGTATAACGTATAACCTTTAACGTATAACGTATAACGTATAACGTATAACGTATAACGTATAACGTATAACGTATAACGTATAACGTATAACGTATAACGTATAACGTATAACGTATAACGTATAACGTATAACGTATAACGTATAACGTATAACGTATAACGTATAACGTATAACGTATAACGTATAACGTATAACGTATAACGTATAACGTATAACGTATAACGTATAACGTATAACGTATAACGTATAACGTATAACGTATAACGTATAACGTATAACGTATAACGTATAACGTATAACGTATAACGTATAACGTATAACGTATAACGTATAACGTTTAACGTATAACGTATAACGTATAACGTATAACTTATAACGTATCACGAATAACGTAAAACGTATAACGCATAACGTATAACGTATAACGTATAACGTATAACGTATAACGTATAATGTATAACGTATAACGTATATCGTAAAACGTATAACGTATAACGTATAACGTATAACGTATAACGTATAACGTATAACCTATGACGTATAACGTATAACGTATAACGTATAACGTATAACGTGTATCGTAAAACGTTTAACGTATAGCGTATAACGTATAACGTATAACGTATAACGTATAACGTATAACGTATAACGTATAACGTATAACGAATAACGTAAAACGTATAACGCATAACGTATATCGTATACCGCATAACGTATAACGTATAACGTATAACGTATAACATTTAACGCATAACGAATAACGTATAACGTATAACCTATGACGTATAACGTATAACGTATAACGTAAAACGTATAACGTATATCGTAAAACGTTTAACGTATAGCGTATAACGTATATCGTATAACGTATAACGTATTACGTATAACGTATAACGTATAACGTATATCGTATAACGTATAACGTATAACGTATAACGTATAACGTATAACGTATAACGTATAACGTGAAACGTATAACGCATAACGTATAACGCATAAGGTATAACGTATAACGTATAACCTATGACGTATAACGTATAACGTATATCGTATAACGTATAACGTATAACGTATAACGTATAACGTATAAAGTATAACGTATAACGTATATCGTAAAACGTATAACGTATAACGTATAACGTATAACGTATAACGTATAACGTATAACGTATAACGTATAACGTATAACGTATAACTTATAACGTATCACGAATAACGTAAAACGTATAACGCATAACGTATAACGTATAACGTGTGACGAAGGACGTATAACCAATAACGTAAAACGTATTACGTATTACATATTTCGTATAACGTATAACGTGAATCGTATAACTTATGACGTATAACTTATAACGTATAACATATAACGTATAACTTGTAACGAAAAACGTATAACGAATAACGTAAGACGTATGACGCATTACATATTACGTATAACGTACAACGTATAACGTATAACGTATAACGTATAACGTATAACGTATAACGTATAACGTATAACATATAACGTATAACGTATAGCGTATAGCATGTAACGTATAACGTATAACGTATAACGTATAACGTATAACGTATAACGTATAACGTATAACGTATAACGTATAACGTATAACGTATAACGTATAACGTATAACGTATAACGTATAACGTATAACGTATAACGTATAACGTATAACGTATGACGTATAACGTATAACGTATAACGTATAACGTATAACGTATAACGTATAACGTATAACGTATAACGTATAACGTATAACGTATAACGTATAACGTATAACGTATAACGTATAACGTATAACGTTTAACGTTTAACGTATAACCTTTAACGTATAACGTATAACGTATAACGTATAACGTATAACGTATAACGTATAACGTATAACGTATAACATATAACGTATAACGTATAGCGTATAGCATGTAACGTATAACGTATAACGTATAACGTATAACGTATAACGTATAACGTATAACGTATAACGTATAACGTATAACGTATAACGTATAACGTATAACGTATAACGTATAGCGTATAACGTATAACGTATAACGTATGACGTATAACGTAAAACGTATAACGTATAACGTATAACGTATAACGTATAACGTATAACGTATAACGTATAACGTATAACGTATAACGTATAACTTATAACGTATCACGAATAACGTAAAACGTATAACGCATAACGTATAACGTATAACGTGTGACGAAGGACGTATAACCAATAACGTAAAACGTATTACGTATTACATATTTCGTATAACGTATAACGTGAATCGTATAACTTATGACGTATAACTTATAACGTATAACATATAACGTATAACTTGTAACGAAAAACGTATAACGAATAACGTAAGACGTATGACGCATTACATATTACGTATAACGTACAACGTATAACGTATAACGTATAACGTATAACGTATAACGTATAACGTATAACATATAACGTATAACGTATAGCGTATAGCATGTAACGTATAACGTATAACGTATAACGTATAACGTATAACGTATAACGTATAACGTATAACGTATAACGTATAACGTATAACGTATAACGTATAACGTATAACGTATAGCGTATAACGTATAACGTATAACGTATGACGTATAACGTATAACGTATAACGTATAACGTATAACGTATAACGTATAACGTATAACGTATAACGTATAACGTATAACGTATAACGTATAACGTATAACGTATAACGTATAACGTTTAACGTATAACGTATAACCTTTAACGTATAACGTATAACGTATAACGTATAACGTATAACGTATAACGTATAACGTATAACGTATAACGTATAACGTATAACGTATAACGTATAACGTATAACGTATAACGTATAACGTATAACGTATAACGTATAACGTATAACGTATAACGTATAACGTATAACGTATAACGTATAACGTATAACGTATAACGTATAACGTATAACGTATAACGTATAAAGTATAACGTATAACGTATAACGTATAACGTATAACGTATAACGTATAACGTATAACGTATAACGTATAACGTATAACGTATAACGTATAACGTATAACGTATAACGTATAACGTTTAACGTATAACGTATAACGTATAACGTATAACTTATAACGTATCACGAATAACGTAAAACGTATAACGCATAACGTATAACGTATAACGTATAACGTATAACGTATAACGTATAATGTATAACGTATAACGTATATCGCAAAACGTATAACGTATAACGTATAACGTATAACGTATAACGTATAACGTATAACCTATGACGTATAACGTATAACGTATAACGTATAACGTATAACGTGTATCGTAAAACGTTTAACGTATAGCGTATAACGTATAACGTATAACGTATAACGTATAGCGTATAACGTATAACGTATAACGTATAACGAATAACGTAAAACGTATAACGCATAACGTATATCGTATACCGCATAACGTATAACCTATAACGTATAACGTATAACATATAACGCATAACGTATAACGTATAACGTATAACGTATAACGTATAACGTATAACGTATAACGTATAACGTATAACGTATAACGTATAACGTATAACGTATAACGTATAACGTGTAACGTGTAACGTATAACGTATAACGTATAACGTATAACGTATAACGTATAACGTATAACGTATAACGTATAACGTATAACGTATAACGTATAACGTATAACGTATAACGTATAACGTATAACGTATAACGTATAATGTTTAACGTATAACGTATAACGTATAACGTATATCGTATAACGTATAACGTATAACGTATAACGTATAACGTATATCGTATAACGTATAACGTATAACGTATAACGTATAACGTATAACGTATAACGTATATCGTAAAACGTTTAACGTATAGCGTATAACGTATAACGTATAACGTATAACGTATAACGTATAACGTATAACGTATAACGTATAACGTTTAGCGTATAACGTATAACGTATAACGTATAACGTATAACGTATAACGTAGAACGTATAACGTATAACGTATAACGTATAACGTATATCCTATGACGTATAACGTATAACGTATAACGTATAACGTATAACGTATAACGTATAACGTATAACGTATAACGTATAACATATAACGTATAACGTATAACGTATAACGTATAACGTATAACGTATAACGTATAACGTATAACGTATAACGTATAACGTATAACGTATAACGTATAACGTATATCGTAAAACGTATAACGTATAACGTATAACCTATGACGTATAACGTATAACGTATAACGTATAACGTATAACGTGAAACGTATAACGCATAACGTATAACGCATAAGGTATAACGTATAACGTATAACCTATGACGTATAACGTATAACGTATATCGTATAACGTATAACGTATAACGTATAAAGTATAACGTATAACGTATATCGTAAAACGTATAACGTATAACGTATAACGTATAACGTATAACGTATAACGTATAACGTATAACGTATAACGTATAACGTATAACTTATAACGTATCACGAATAACGTAAAACGTATAACGCATAACGTATAACGTATAACGTGTGACGAAGGACGTATAACCAATAACGTAAAACGTATTACGTATTACATATTTCGTATAACGTATAACGTGAATCGTATAACTTATGACGTATAACTTATAACGTATAACATATAACGTATAACTTGTAACGAAAAACGTATAACGAATAACGTAAGACGTATGACGCATTACATATTACGTATAACGTACAACGTATAACGTATAACGTATAACGTATAACGTATAACGTATAACGTATAACATATAACGTATAACGTATAGCGTATAGCATGTAACGTATAACGTATAACGTATAACGTATAACGTATAACGTATAACGTATAACGTATAACGTATAACGTATAACGTATAACGTATAACGTATAACGTATGACGTATAACGTATAACGTATAACGTATGACGTATAACGTATAACGTATAACGTATAACGTATAACGTATAACGTATAACGTATAACGTATAACGTATAACGTATAACGTATAACGTATAACGTATAACGTATAACGTATAACGTATAACGTATAACGTTTAACGTTTAACGTATAACCTTTAACGTATAACGTATAACGTATAACGTATAACGTATAACGTATAACGTATACCATATAACGTATAACGTATAACGTATAACGTATAACGTATAACGTATAACGTATAACGTATAACGTATAACGTATAACGTATAACGTATAACGTATAACGTATAACGTATAACGTATAACGTATAACGTATAACGTATAACGTATAACGTATAACGTATAACGTATAAAGTATATCGTATACCGCATAACGCATAACGTATAACGTATAACGTATAACATTTAACGCATAACGAATAACGTATAACGTATAACCTATGACGTATAACGTATAACGTATAACGTATAACGTATAACGTATAACGTATAACGTATAACGTATAACGTATAACGTATAACGTATAACGTATAACGTATAACGTATAACGTATAACGTATAACGTATAACGTATAACGTATAACGTATATCGTAAAACGTTTAACGTATAACGTATAACGTATAACGTATAACGTATAACGTATAACGCATAACGTATAACGTATAACGTATAACGTATAACGTATAACGTATAACCTATGACGTATAACGTATAACGTATAACGTATAACGTATAACGTATAACGTATAACGTATAACGTATAACGTATAACGTATACCGCATAACGTATAACGTATAACGTATAACGTATAACGAATAACGTAAAACGTATAACGCATAACGTATATCGTATACCGCATAACGTATAACGTATAACGTATAACGTATAACATTTAACGCATAACGAATAACGTATAACGTATAACCTATGACGTATAACGTATAACGTATAACGTAAAACGTATAACGTATATCGTAAAACGTTTAACGTATAGCGTATAACGTATATCGTATAACGTATAACGTATAACGTATAACGTATAACGTATATCGTATAACGTATAACGTATAACGTATAACGTATAACCTATACCGCATAACGTATAACCTATGACGTATAACGTATAACGTATAACGTATAACGTATAACGTATAACGTATAACGTATAACGTATAACGTATAACGTATAACGTATAACGTATAACGTATAACCTATGACGTATAACGTATAACGTATTACGTATAACGTATAACGTGTATCGTAAAACGTTTAACGTATAGCGTATAACGTATAACGTATAACGTATAACGTATAACGTATAACGTATAACGTTTAACGTATAACGTATAACGTATAACGTATAACTTATAACGTATCACGAATAATGTAAAACGTATAACGCATAACGTATAACGTATAACGTATAACGTATAACGTTTAACGTATAACGTATAACCTTTAACGTATAACGTATAACGTATAACGTATAACGTATAACGTATAACGTATAACGTATAACGTATAACGTATAACGTATAACGTATAACGTATAACGTATAACGTATAACGTATAACGTATAACGTATAACGTATAACGTATAACGTATAACGTATAACGTATAACGTATAACGTATAACGTATAACGTATAACGTATAACGTATAACGTATAACGTATAACGTATAACGTATAACGTATAACGTATAACGTATAACGTATAACGTATAACGTATAACGTATAACGTATAACGTATAACGTATAACGTATAACGTATAACGTTTAACGTATAACGTATAACGTATAACGTATAACTTATAACGTATCACGAATAACGTAAAACGTATAACGCATAACGTATAACGTATAACGTATAACGTATAACGTATAACGTATAATGTATAACGTATAACGTATATCGTAAAACGTATAACGTATAACGTATAACGTATAACGTATAACGTATAACGTATAACCTATGACGTATAACGTATAACGTATAACGTATAACGTATAACGTGTATCGTAAAACGTTTAACGTATAGCGTATAACGTATAACGTATAACGTATAACGTATAACGTATAACGTATAACGTTTAACGTATAACGTATAACCCTTAACGTATAACGTATAACGTATAACGTATAACGTATGACGTATAACGCATAACGTATAACGTATAACGTATAACGTATAACGTATAACGTATAACGTATAACGTATACCACATAACGTATAACGTATAACGTATAACGTATAACGTATAACGTATAACGAATAACGTAAAACGTATAACGCATAACGTATATCGTATACCGCATAACGTATAACGTATAACGTATAACGTATAACATTTAACGCATAACGAATAACGTATAACGTATAACCTATGACGTATAACGTATAACGTATAACGTAAAACGTATAACGTATATCGTAAAACGTTTAACGTATAGCGTATAACGTATATCGTATAACGTATAACGTATTACGTATAACGTATAACGTATAACGTATATCGTATAACGTATAACGTATAACGTATAACGTATAACGTATAACGTATAACGTATAACGTGAAACGTATAACGCATAACGTATAACGCATAAGGTATAACGTATAACGTATAACCTATGACGTATAACGTATAACGTATATCGTATAACGTATAACGTATAACGTATAACGTATAACGTATAAAGTATAACGTATAACGTATATCGTAAAACGTATAACGTATAACGTATAACGTATAACGTATAACGTATAACGTATAACGTATAACGTATAACGTATAACGTATAACTTATAACGTATCACGAATAACGTAAAACGTATAACGCATAACGTATAACGTATAACGTGTGACGAAGGACGTATAACCAATAACGTAAAACGTATTACGTATTACATATTTCGTATAACGTATAACGTGAATCGTATAACTTATGACGTATAACTTATAACGTATAACATATAACGTATAACTTGTAACGAAAAACGTATAACGAATAACGTAAGACGTATGACGCATTACATATTACGTATAACGTACAACGTATAACGTATAACGTATAACGTATAACGTATAACGTATAACGTATAACGTATAACATATAACGTATAACGTATAGCGTATAGCATGTAACGTATAACGTATAACGTATAACGTATAACGTATAACGTATAACGTATAACGTATAACGTATAACGTATAACGTATAACGTATAACGTATAACGTATAACGTATAACGTATAACGTATAACGTATAACGTATAACGTATAACGTATGACGTATAACGTATAACGTATAACGTATAACGTATAACGTATAACGCATAACGTATAACGTATAACGTATAACGTATAACGTATAACGTATAACGTATAACGTATAACGTATAACGTATAACGTTTAACGTTTAACGTATAACCTTTAACGTATAACGTATAACGTATAACGTATAACGTATAACGTATAACGTATAACGTATAACGTATAACATATAACGTATAACGTATAGCGTATAGCATGTAACGTATAACGTATAACGTATAACGTATAACGTATAACGTATAACGTATAACGTATAACGTATAACGTATAACGTATAACGTATAACGTATAACGTATAACGTATAGCGTATAACGTATAACGTATAACGTATGACGTATAACGTAAAACGTATAACGTATAACGTATAACGTATAACGTATAACGTATAACGTATAACGTATAACGTATAACGTATAACGTATAACTTATAACGTATCACGAATAACGTAAAACGTATAACGCATAACGTATAACGTATAACGTGTGACGAAGGACGTATAACCAATAACGTAAAACGTATTACGTATTACATATTTCGTATAACGTATAACGTGAATCGTATAACTTATGACGTATAACTTATAACGTATAACATATAACGTATAACTTGTAACGAAAAACGTATAACGAATAACGTAAGACGTATGACGCATTACATATTACGTATAACGTACAACGTATAACGTATAACGTATAACGTATAACGTATAACGTATAACGTATAACATATAACGTATAACGTATAGCGTATAGCATGTAACGTATAACGTATAACGTATAACGTATAACGTATAACGTATAACGTATAACGTATAACGTATAACGTATAACGTATAACGTATAACGTATAACGTATAACGTATAGCGTATAACGTATAACGTATAACGTATGACGTATAACGTATAACGTATAACGTATAACGTATAACGTATAACGTATAACGTATAACGTATAACGTATAACGTATAACGTATAACGTATAACGTATAACGTATAACGTATAACGTTTAACGTATAACGTATAACCTTTAACGTATAACGTATAACGTATAACGTATAACGTATAACGTATAACGTATAACGTATAACGTATAACGTATAACGTATAACGTATAACGTATAACGTATAACGTATAACGTATAACGTATAACGTATAACGTATAACGTATAACGTATAACGTATAACGTATAACGTATAACGTATAACGTATAACGTATAACGTATAACGTATAACGTATAACGTATAAAGTATAACGTATAACGTATAACGTATAACGTATAACGTATAACGTATAACGTATAACGTATAACGTATAACGTATAACGTATAACGTATAACGTATAACGTATAACGTATAACGTTTAACGTATAACGTATAACGTATAACGTATAACTTATAACGTATCACGAATAACGTAAAACGTATAACGCATAACGTATAACGTATAACGTATAACGTATAACGTATAACGTATAATGTATAACGTATAACGTATATCGCAAAACGTATAACGTATAACGTATAACGTATAACGTATAACGTATAACGTATAACCTATGACGTATAACGTATAACGTATAACGTATAACGTATAACGTGTATCGTAAAACGTTTAACGTATAGCGTATAACGTATAACGTATAACGTATAACGTATAGCGTATAACGTATAACGTATAACGTATAACGAATAACGTAAAACGTATAACGCATAACGTATATCGTATACCGCATAACGTATAACCTATAACGTATAACGTATAACATATAACGCATAACGTATAACGTATAACGTATAACGTATAACGTATAACGTATAACGTATAACGTATAACGTATAACGTATAACGTATAACGTATAACGTATAACGTATAACGTGTAACGTGTAACGTATAACGTATAACGTATAACGTATAACGTATAACGTATAACGTATAACGTATAACGTATAACGTATAACGTATAACGTATAACGTATAACGTATAACGTATAACGTATAACGTATAACGTATAACGTATAACGTATATCGTAAAACGTTTAACGTATAGCGTATAACGTATAACGTATAACGTATAACGTATAACGTATAACGTATAACGTATAACGTATAACGTTTAGCGTATAACGTATAACGTATAACGTATAACGTATAACGTATAACGTAGAACGTATAACGTATAACGTATAACGTATAACGTATATCCTATGACGTATAACGTATAACGTATAACGTATAACGTATAACGTATAACGTATAACGTATAACGTATAACGTATAACATATAACGTATAACGTATAACGTATAACGTATAACGTATAACGTATAACGTATAACGTATAACGTATAACGTATAACGTATAACGTATAACGTATAACGTATATCGTAAAACGTATAACGTATAACGTATAACCTATGACGTATAACGTATAACGTATAACGTATAACGTATAACGTGAAACGTATAACGCATAACGTATAACGCATAAGGTATAACGTATAACGTATAACCTATGACGTATAACGTATAACGTATATCGTATAACGTATAACGTATAACGTATAAAGTATAACGTATAACGTATATCGTAAAACGTATAACGTATAACGTATAACGTATAACGTATAACGTATAACGTATAACGTATAACGTATAACGTATAACGTATAACTTATAACGTATCACGAATAACGTAAAACGTATAACGCATAACGTATAACGTATAACGTGTGACGAAGGACGTATAACCAATAACGTAAAACGTATTACGTATTACATATTTCGTATAACGTATAACGTGAATCGTATAACTTATGACGTATAACTTATAACGTATAACATATAACGTATAACTTGTAACGAAAAACGTATAACGAATAACGTAAGACGTATGACGCATTACATATTACGTATAACGTACAACGTATAACGTATAACGTATAACGTATAACGTATAACGTATAACGTATAACATATAACGTATAACGTATAGCGTATAGCATGTAACGTATAACGTATAACGTATAACGTATAACGTATAACGTATAACGTATAACGTATAACGTATAACGTATAACGTATAACGTATAACGTATAACGTATGACGTATAACGTATAACGTATAACGTATGACGTATAACGTATAACGTATAACGTATAACGTATAACGTATAACGTATAACGTATAACGTATAACGTATAACGTATAACGTATAACGTATAACGTATAACGTATAACGTATAACGTATAACGTATAACGTTTAACGTTTAACGTATAACCTTTAACGTATAACGTATAACGTATAACGTATAACGTATAACGTATAACGTATACCGTATAACGTATAACGTATAACGTATAACGTATAACGTATAACGTATAACGTATAACGTATAACGTATAACGTATAACGTATAACGTATAACGTATAACGTATAACGTATAACGTATAACGTATAACGTATAACGTATAACGTATAACGTATAACGTATAACGTATAACGTATAAAGTATAACGTATAACGTATAACGTATAACGTATAACGTATAACGTATAACGTATAACGTATAACGTATAACGTATAACGTATAACGTATAACGTATAACGTATAACGTTTAACGTATAACGTATAACGTATAACGTATAACTTATAACGTATCACGAATAACGTAAAACGTATAACGCATAACGTATAACGTATAACGTATAACGTATAACGTATAACGTATAATGTATAACGTATAACGTATATCGTAAAACGTATAACGTATAACGTATAACGTATAACGTATAACGTATAACGTATAACCTATGACGTATAACGTATAACGTATAACGTATAACGTATAACGTGTATCGTAAAACGTTTAACGTATAGCGTATAACGTATAACGTATAACGTATAACGTATAACGTATAACGTATAACGTTTAACGTATAACGTATAACCCTTAACGTATAACGTATAACGTATAACGTATAACGTATAACGTATAACGTATAACGTATAACGTATAACGTATAACGTATAACGTATAACGTATACCGCATAACGTATAACGTATAACGTATAACGTATAACGTATAACGTATAACGAATAACGTAAAACGTATAACGCATAACGTATATCTTATACCGCATAACGTATAACGTATAACGTATAACGTATAACATTTAACGCATAACGAATAACGTATAACGTATAACCTATGACGTATAACGTATAACGTATAACGTAAAACGTATAACGTATATCGTAAAACGTTTAACGTATAGCGTATAACGTATAACCTTTAACGTATAACGTATAACGTATAACGTATAACGTATAACGTATAACGTATAACGTATAACGTATAACGTATAACGTATAACGTATAACGTATAACGTATAACGTATAACGTATAACGTATAACGTATAACGTATAACGTATAACGTATAACGTATAACGTATAACGTATAACGTATAACGTATAACGTATAACGTATAACGTATAACGTATAACGTATAACGTATAACGTATAACGTATAACGTATAACGTATAACGTATAACGTATAACGTATAACGTATAACGTATAACGTATAACGTATAACGTAAAACGTATAACGCATAACGTATAACGTATAACGTATAACGTATAACATATAACGTATAACGTATAATGTATAACGTCAAACGTATATCGTAAAACGTATAACGTATAATGTATAACGTATAACGTATAACGTATACCGTGTAACGTATAACGTATAACGTATAACGTATACCGTATAACGAATAACGTAAGACGTATAACGCATAACGCATAACGTATAACGTGTAACGAAGAACGTATATCGAATAACGTAAAACGTATTTCGTATTACATATTTCGTATAACGTATAACGTGTATCGTACAACTTATGACGTATAACTTATAACGTATAACGTATAACGTATAAATTGTAACGAAAAACGTATATCGAATAACGTATAACTTGTAACGAAAAACGTATAACGAATAACGAAGAACGTATAACGAATAACGTATAACGTACATCGTATAACGTATAACGTATAACGTATAACGTATAAGGTATAACGTATAGCGTAAAACGTATAACGTATAACGTATAACGAATAACGTAAAACGTATAACGCATAACGTATATCGTATACCGCATAACGTATAACCTATAACGTATAACGTATAACATATAACGCATAACGTATAACGTATAACGTATAACGTATAACGTATAACGTATAACGTATAACGTATAACGTATAACGTATAACGTATAACGTATAACGTATAACGTATAACGTATAACGTATAACGTATAACGTATAACGTATAACGTATAACGTATAACGTATAACGTATAACGTATAACGTATAACGTATAACGTATAACGTATAACGTATAACGTATAATGTTTAACGTATAACGTATAACGTATAACGTATATCGTATAACGTATAACGTATAACGTATAACGTATAACGTACATCGTATAACGTATAACGTATAACGTATAACGTATAACGTATAACGTATAACGTATATCGTAAAACGTTTAACGTATAGCTTATAACGTATAACGTATAACGTATAACGTATAACGTATAACGTATAACGTATAACGTATAACGTTTAGCGTATAACGTATAACGTATAACGTATAACGTATAACGTATAACGTAGAACGTATAACGTATAACGTATAACGTATAACGTATATCCTATGACGTATAACGTATAACGTATAACGTATAACGTATAACGTATAACGTATAACGTATAACGTATAACGTATAACGTATAACATATAACGTATTACGTATAACGTATAACGTATAACGTATAACGTATAACGTATAACGTATAACGTATAACATATAACGAATAACGTATAACGTATAACGTATATCGTAAAACGTATAACGTATAACGTATAACCTATGACGTATAACGTATAACGTATAACGTATAACGTATAACGTGAAACGTATAACGCATAACGTATAACGCATAAGGTATAACGTATAACGTATAACCTATGACGTATAACGTATAACGTATATCGTATAACGTATAACGTATAACGTATAAAGTATAACGTATAACGTATATCGTAAAACGTATAACGTATAACGTATAACGTATAACGTATAACGTATAACGTATAACGTATAACGTATAACGTATAACGTATAACTTATAACGTATCACGAATAACGTAAAACGTATAACGCATAACGTATAACGTATAACGTGTGACGAAGGACGTATAACCAATAACGTAAAACGTATTACGTATTACATATTTCGTATAACGTATAACGTGAATCGTATAACTTATGACGTATAACTTATAACGTATAACATATAACGTATAACTTGTAACGAAAAACGTATAACGAATAACGTAAGACGTATGACGCATTACATATTACGTATAACGTACAACGTATAACGTATAACGTATAACGTATAACGTATAACGTATAACGTATAACATATAACGTATAACGTATAGCGTATAGCATGTAACGTATAACGTATAACGTATAACGTATAACGTATAACGTATAACGTATAACGTATAACGTATAACGTATAACGTATAACGTATAACGTATAACGTATAACGTATAGCGTATAACGTATAACGTATAACGTATGACGTATAACGTATAACGTATAACGTATAACGTATAACGTATAACGTATAACGTATAACGTATAACGTATAACGTATAACGTATAACGTATAACGTATAACGTATAACGTATAACGTATAACGTATAACGTATAACGTATAACGTATAACGTATAACGTATAACGTATAACGTATAACGTATAACGTATAACCTTTAACGTATAACGTATAACGTATAACGTATAACGTATAACGTATAACGTATAACGTATAACGTATAACGTATAACGTATAACGTATAACGTATAACGTATAACGTATAACGTATAACGTATAACGTATAACGTATAACGTATAACGTATAACGTATAACGTATAACGTATAACGTATAACGTATAACGTATAACGTATAACGTATAACGTATAACGTATAACGTATAACGTATAACGTATAACGTATAACGTATAACGTATAACGTATAACGTATAACGTATAAAGTATAACGTATAACGTATAACGTATAACGTATAACGTATAACGTATAACGTATAACGTATAACGTATAACGTATAACGTATAACGTATAACGTATAACGTATAACGTTTAACGTATAACGTATAACGTATAACGTATAACGTATAACTT
This sequence comes from Ptiloglossa arizonensis, assembly GCF_051014685.1. Taxonomy (NCBI): domain Eukaryota; kingdom Metazoa; phylum Arthropoda; class Insecta; order Hymenoptera; family Colletidae; genus Ptiloglossa; species Ptiloglossa arizonensis. Next base: position 204,376 of record NW_027479038.1, on the reverse strand, counting down.
ATAACGTATCACGAATAACCTAAAACGTATAACGCATAACGTATAACGTATAACGTATAACGTATAACGTATAACGTATAATGCATAACGTATAACGTATATCGCAAAACGTATAACGTATAACGTATAACGTATAACGTATAACGTATAACGTATAACCTATGACGTATAACGTATAACGTATAACGTATAACGTATAACGTGTATCGTAAAACGTTTAACGTATAGCGTATAACGTATAACGTATAACGTATAACGTATAACGTATAACGTATAACGTTTAACGTATAACGTATAACCCTTAACGTATAACGTATAACGTATAACGTATAACGTATAACGTATAACGTATAACGTATAACGTATAACGTATAACGTATAACGTATAACGTATAACGTATACCGCATAACGTATAACGTATAACGTATAACGTATAACGTATAACGTATAACGAATAACGTAAAACGTATAACGCATAACGTATATCTTATACCGCATAACGTATAACGTATAACGTATAACGTATAACGTATAACGTATAACGTATAACGTATAACGTTTAACGTATAACGTATAACGTATAACGTATAACGTATAACGTATAAAGTATAACGTATAACGTATAACGTATAACGTATAACGTATAACGTATAACGTATAACGTATAACGTATAACGTATAACGTATAACGTATAACGTATAACGTATAACGTATAACGTTTAACGTATAACGTATAACGTATAACGTATAACTTATAACGTATCACGAATAACGTAAAACGTATAACGCATAACGTATAACGTATAACGTATAACGTATAACGTATAACGTATAACGTATAACGTATAACGTATAACGTATAACGTATAACGTATAACGTATAACGTATAACGTATAACGTATAACGTATAACGTATAACGTATAACGTATAACGTATAACGTATAACGTATAACGTATAACGTATAACGTATAACGTATAACGTATAACGAATAACTTATAACGTATCACGAATAACGTAAAACGTATAACGCATAACGTATAACGTATAACGTATAACGTATAACGTATAACGTATAATGTATAACGTATAACGTATATCGTAAAACGTATAACGTATAACGTATAACGTATAACGTATAACGTATAACGTATAACCTATGACGTATAACGTATAACGTATAACGTATAACGTATAACGTATAACGTATAACGTATAACGTATAACGTATAACGTATAACGTATAACGTATAACGTATAACGTATAACGTATAACGTATAACGTATAATGCATAACGTATAACGTATATCGCAAAACGTATAACGTATAACGTATAACGTATAACGTATAACGTATAACGTATAACCTTTAACGTATAACGTATAACGTATAACGTATAACGTATAACGTATAACGTATAACGTATAACGTATAACGTATAACGTATAACGTATAACGTATAACGTATAACGTATAACGTATAACGTATAACGTATAACGTATAACGTATAACGTATAACGTATAACGTATAACGTATAACGTATAACGTATAACGTATAACGTATAACGTATAACGTATAACGTATAACGTATAACGTATAACGTATAACGTATAACGTATAACGTATAACGTATAACGTATAACGTTTAACGTATAACGTATAACGTATAACGTATAACTTATAACGTATCACGAATAACGTAAAACGTATAACGCATAACGTATAACGTATAACGTATAACGTATAACGTATAACGTATAATGTATAACGTATAACGTATATCGTAAAACGTATAACGTATAACGTATAACGTATAACGTATAACGTATAACGTATAACGTATAACGTATAACGTATAACGTATAACGTATAACGAATAACTTATAACGTATCACGAATAACGTAAAACGTATAACGCATAACGTATAACGTATAACGTATAACGTATAACGTATAACGTATAATGTATAACGTATAACGTATATCGTAAAACGTATAACGTATAACGTATAACGTATAACGTATAACGTATAACGTATAACCTATGACGTATAACGTATAACGTATAACGTATAACGTATAACGTGTATCGTAAAACGTTTAACGTATAGCGTATAACGTATAACGTATAACGTATAACGTATAACGTATAACGTATAACGTTTAACGTATAACGTATAACCCTTAACGTATAACGTATAACGTATAACGTATAACGTATAACGTATAACGTATAACGTATAACGTATAACGTATAACGTATAACGTATAACGTATAACGTATAACGTATACCGCATAACGTATAACGTATAACGTATAACGTATAACGTATAACGTATAACGAATAACGTAAAACGTATAACGCATAACGTATATCGTATACCGCATAACGTATAACGTATAACGTATAACGTATAACATTTAACGCATAACGAATAACGTATAACGTATAACCTATGACGTATAACGTATAACGTATAACGTATAACGTATAACGTATAACGTATAACGTATAACGTATAACGTATAACGTATAACGTATAACGTATAACGTATAACGTATAACGTATAACGTATAACGTATAACGTATAACGTATAACGTATATCGTAAAACGTTTAACGTATAACGTATAACGTATAACGTATAACGTATAACGTATAACGCATAACGTATAACGTATAACGTATAACGTATAACGTATAACGTATAACCTATGACGTATAACGTATAACGTATAACGTATAACGTATAACGTATAACGTATAACGTATAACGTATAACGTATAACGTATACCGCATAACGTATAACGTATAACGTATAACGTATAACGAATAACGTAAAACGTATAACGCATAACGTATATCGTATACCGCATAACGTATAACGTATAACGTATAACGTATAACATTTAACGCATAACGAATAACGTATAACGTATAACCTATGACGTATAACGTATAACGTATAACGTAAAACGTATAACGTATATCGTAAAACGTTTAACGTATAGCGTATAACGTATATCGTATAACGTATAACGTATAACGTATAACGTATAACGTATATCGTATAACGTATAACGTATAACGTATAACGTATAACCTATACCGCATAACGTATAACCTATGACGTATAACGTATAACGTATAACGTATAACGTATAACGTATAACGTATAACGTATAACGTATAACGTGTAACGTATAACGTATAACGTATAACGTATAACCTATGACGTATAACGTATAACGTATTACGTATAACGTATAACGTGTATCGTAAAACGTTTAACGTATAGCGTATAACGTATAACGTATAACGTATAACGTATAACGTATAACGTATAACGTTTAACGTATAACGTATAACCCTTAACGTATAACGTATAACGTATAACGTATAACGTACAACGTATAACGTATAACGTATAACGTATAACGTATAACGTATAACGTATAACGTATAACGTATAACGTATAACGTATAACGTATAACGTATACCGCATAACGTATAACGTATAACGTATAACGTATAACGTATAACGTATAACGAATAACGAAAAACGTATAATGCATAACGTATATCGTATACCGCATAACGTATAACGTATAACGTATAACGTATAACGTATAACATTTAACGCATAACGAATAACGTATAACGTATAACCTATGACGTATAACGTATAACGTATAACGTAAAACGTATAACGTATATCGTAAAACGTTTAACGTATAGCGTATAACGTATATCGTATAACGTATAACGTATAACGTGTAACGTATAACGTATAACGTATAACGAATAACGTAAAACGTATAACGCATAACGTATATCGTATACCGCATAACGTATAACGTATAACGTATAACGTATAACATATAACGCATAACGAATAACGTATAACGTATAACCTATGACGTATAACGTATAACGTGTAACGTATAACGTATAACGTGTATCGTAAAACGTTTAACGTATAGCGTATAACGTATAACGTATAACGTATAACGTATAACGTGTAACGTATAACGTTTAACGTATAACGTATAACCTTTAACGTATAACGTATAACGTATAACGTATAACGTATAACGTATAACGTATAACGTATAACGTATAACGTATAACGTATAACGTATAACGTATAACGTATAACGTATAACGTATAACGTATAACATGTAATGTATAACGTATAACGTATAACGTATAACGTATAACGTATAACGTATAACGTATAACGTATAACGTATAACGTATAACGTATAACGTATAACGTATAACGTATAACGTATAACGTATAACGTATAACGTATAACGTATAACATGTAATGTATAACGTATAACGTATAATGTATAACGTATAACCTATGACGTATAACGTATAACGTATAACGTATAACGTATAACGTATAACGTATAACGTATAACGTATAACGTATAACGTATAACGTATAACGTATAACGTATAACGTATAACGTATAACGTATAACGTATAACGTATAACGTATAACGTATAACGTATAACGTATAACGTATAACGTATAACGTATAACGTATAACGTATAGCGTATAACGTATAACGTATAACGTATAACGTATAACGTATATCGTATATCGTATAACGTATAACGAATAACGTAAAACGTATAACGCATAATGTATAACGTATAACGTATAACGTATAACGTATAACCTATGACGTATAACGTATAACGTATAACGTATAACTTGTAACGAAAAACGTATAACGAATAACGTAAAACGTATGACGCATTACATGCTACGTATAACGTATAACGTTCAACGTATAACCTATGACGTATAACGTATAACTTGTAACGTATAACGTATAACGTATAACGTACAACCTATAACGTATAACGTATAACGTATAACGTATAACGTATAACGTATAAAGTATAACGTATAACGTATAACGTATAACGTATAACGTATAACGTATAACGTATAACGTATAACGTATATCGTAAAACGTATAACGTATAACGTATAACCTATGACGTATAACGTATAACGTATAACGTATAACGTATAACGTGAAACGTATAACGCATAACGTATAACGCATAAGGTATAACGTATAACGTATAACCTATGACGTATAACGTATAACGTATATCGTATAACGTATAACGTATAACGTATAAAGTATAACGTATAACGTATATCGTAAAACGTATAACGTATAACGTATAACGTATAACGTATAACGTATAACGTATAACGTATAACGTATAACGTATAACTTATAACGTATCACGAATAACGTAAAACGTATAACGCATAACGTATAACGTATAACGTGTGACGAAGGACGTATAACCAATAACGTAAAACGTATTACGTATTACATATTTCGTATAACGTATAACGTGAATCGTATAACTTATGACGTATAACTTATAACGTATAACATATAACGTATAACTTGTAACGAAAAACGTATAACGAATAACGTAAGACGTATGACGCATTACATATTACGTATAACGTACAACGTATAACGTATAACGTATAACGTATAACGTATAACGTATAACGTATAACGTATAACGTATAACGTACAACGTATAACGTATATCGTATAACGTTTAACGTATAACGTATAACGTATCACGTATATCGTATAACGTATAACGTATAACGTATAACGTATAACGTATAACGTATAACGAATGACGTAAAACGTATAACGCATAACGTATATCGTATACCGCATAACGTATAACGTATAACGTATAACGTATAACATATAACGCATAACGAATAACGTATAACGTATAACCTATGACGTATAACGTATAACGTATAACGTATATCGTATAACGTGTATCGTAAAACGTTTAACGTATAGCGTATAACGTATAACGTATAACGTATAACGTATAACGTATAACGTATAACGTTTAACGTATAACGTATAACCTTTAACGTATAACGTATAACGTATAACGTATAACGTATAACGTATAACGTATAACGTATAACGTATAACGTATAACGTATAACGTATAACGTATAACGTATAACGTATAACGTATAACGTATAACGTATAACGTATAACGTATAACGTATAACGTATAACGTATAACGTATAACGTATAACGTATAACGTATAACGTATAACGTATAACGTATAACGTATAACGTATAACGTATAACGTTTAACGTTTAACGTATAACGTATAACGTATAACGTATAACTTATAACGTATCACGAATAATGTAAAACGTATAACGCATAACGTATAACGTATAACGTATAACGTATAACGTTTAACGTATAACGTATAACCTTTAACGTATAACGTATAACGTATAACGTATAACGTATAACGTATAACGTATAACGTATAACGTATAACGTATAACGTATAACGTATAACGTATAACGTATAACGTATAACGTATAACGTATAACGTATAACGTATAACGTATAACGTATAACGTATAACGTATAACGTATAACGTATAACGTATAACGTATAACGTATAACGTATAACGTATAACGTATAACGTATAACGTATAACGTATAACGTATAACGTATAACGTATAACGTATAACGTATAACGTATAACGTATAACGTATAACGTATAACGTTTAACGTATAACGTATAACGTATAACGTATAACTTATAACGTATCACGAATAACGTAAAACGTATAACGCATAACGTATAACGTATAACGTATAACGTATAACGTATAACGTATAATGTATAACGTATAACGTATATCGTAAAACGTATAACGTATAACGTATAACGTATAACGTATAACGTATAACGTATAACCTATGACGTATAACGTATAACGTATAACGTATAACGTATAACGTGTATCGTAAAACGTTTAACGTATAGCGTATAACGTATAACGTATAACGTATAACGTATAACGTATAACGTATAACGTTTAACGTATAACGTATAACCCTTAACGTATAACGTATAACGTATAACGTATAACGTATGACGTATAACGCATAACGTATAACGTATAACGTATAACGTATAACGTATAACGTATAACGTATAACGTATACCACATAACGTATAACGTATAACGTATAACGTATAACGTATAACGTATAACGAATAACGTAAAACGTATAACGCATAACGTATATCGTATACCGCATAACGTATAACGTATAACGTATAACGTATAACATTTAACGCATAACGAATAACGTATAACGTATAACCTATGACGTATAACGTATAACGTATAACGTAAAACGTATAACGTATATCGTAAAACGTTTAACGTATAGCGTATAACGTATATCGTATAACGTATAACGTATTACGTATAACGTATAACGTATAACGTATATCGTATAACGTATAACGTATAACGTATAACGTATAACGTATAACGTATAACGTATAACGTGAAACGTATAACGCATAACGTATAACGCATAAGGTATAACGTATAACGTATAACCTATGACGTATAACGTATAACGTATATCGTATAACGTATAACGTATAACGTATAACGTATAACGTATAAAGTATAACGTATAACGTATATCGTAAAACGTATAACGTATAACGTATAACGTATAACGTATAACGTATAACGTATAACGTATAACGTATAACGTATAACGTATAACTTATAACGTATCACGAATAACGTAAAACGTATAACGCATAACGTATAACGTATAACGTGTGACGAAGGACGTATAACCAATAACGTAAAACGTATTACGTATTACATATTTCGTATAACGTATAACGTGAATCGTATAACTTATGACGTATAACTTATAACGTATAACATATAACGTATAACTTGTAACGAAAAACGTATAACGAATAACGTAAGACGTATGACGCATTACATATTACGTATAACGTACAACGTATAACGTATAACGTATAACGTATAACGTATAACGTATAACGTATAACGTATAACATATAACGTATAACGTATAGCGTATAGCATGTAACGTATAACGTATAACGTATAACGTATAACGTATAACGTATAACGTATAACGTATAACGTATAACGTATAACGTATAACGTATAACGTATAACGTATAACGTATAACGTATAACGTATAACGTATAACGTATAACGTATGACGTATAACGTATAACGTATAACGTATAACGTATAACGTATAACGTATAACGTATAACGTATAACGTATAACGTATAACGTATAACGTATAACGTATAACGTATAACGTATAACGTATAACGTTTAACGTTTAACGTATAAGCTTTAACGTATAACGTATAACGTATAACGTATAACGTATAACGTATAACGTATAACGTATAACGTATAACATATAACGTATAACGTATAGCGTATAGCATGTAACGTATAACGTATAACGTATAACGTATAACGTATAACGTATAACGTATAACGTATAACGTATAACGTATAACGTATAACGTATAACGTATAACGTATAACGTATAGCGTATAACGTATAACGTATAACGTATGACGTATAACGTAAAACGTATAACGTATAACGTATAACGTATAACGTATAACGTATAACGTATAACGTATAACGTATAACGTATAACGTATAACTTATAACGTATCACGAATAACGTAAAACGTATAACGCATAACGTATAACGTATAACGTGTGACGAAGGACGTATAACCAATAACGTAAAACGTATTACGTATTACATATTTCGTATAACGTATAACGTGAATCGTATAACTTATGACGTATAACTTATAACGTATAACATATAACGTATAACTTGTAACGAAAAACGTATAACGAATAACGTAAGACGTATGACGCATTACATATTACGTATAACGTACAACGTATAACGTATAACGTATAACGTATAACGTATAACGTATAACGTATAACATATAACGTATAACGTATAGCGTATAGCATGTAACGTATAACGTATAACGTATAACGTATAACGTATAACGTATAACGTATAACGTATAACGTATAACGTATAACGTATAACGTATAACGTATAACGTATAACGTATAGCGTATAACGTATAACGTATAACGTATGACGTATAACGTATAACGTATAACGTATAACGTATAACGTATAACGTATAACGTATAACGTATAACGTATAACGTATAACGTATAACGTATAACGTATAACGTATAACGTATAACGTTTAACGTATAACGTATAACCTTTAACGTATAACGTATAACGTATAACGTATAACGTATAACGTATAACGTATAACGTATAACGTATAACGTATAACGTATAACGTATAACGTATAACGTATAACGTATAACGTATAACGTATAACGTATAACGTATAACGTATAACGTATAACGTATAACGTATAACGTATAACGTATAACGTATAACGTATAACGTATAACGTATAACGTATAACGTATAAAGTATAACGTATAACGTATAACGTATAACGTATAACGTATAACGTATAACGTATAACGTATAACGTATAACGTATAACGTATAACGTATAACGTATAACGTATAACGTATAACGTTTAACGTATAACGTATAACGTATAACGTATAACTTATAACGTATCACGAATAACGTAAAACGTATAACGCATAACGTATAACGTATAACGTATAACGTATAACGTATAACGTATAATGTATAACGTATAACGTATATCGCAAAACGTATAACGTATAACGTATAACGTATAACGTATAACGTATAACGTATAACCTATGACGTATAACGTATAACGTATAACGTATAACGTATAACGTGTATCGTAAAACGTTTAACGTATAGCGTATAACGTATAACGTATAACGTATAACGTATAGCGTATAACGTATAACGTATAACGTATAACGAATAACGTAAAACGTATAACGCATAACGTATATCGTATACCGCATAACGTATAACCTATAACGTATAACGTATAACATATAACGCATAACGTATAACGTATAACGTATAACGTATAACGTATAACGTATAACGTATAACGTATAACGTATAACGTATAACGTATAACGTATAACGTATAACGTGTAACGTGTAACGTATAACGTATAACGTATAACGTATAACGTATAACGTATAACGTATAACGTATAACGTATAACGTATAACGTATAACGTATAACGTATAACGTATAACGTATAACGTATAACGTATAACGTATAATGTTTAACGTATAACGTATAACGTATAACGTATATCGTATAACGTATAACGTATAACGTATAACGTATAACGTATATCGTATAACGTATAACGTATAACGTATAACGTATAACGTATAACGTATAACGTATATCGTAAAACGTTTAACGTATAGCGTATAACGTATAACGTATAACGTATAACGTATAACGTATAACGTATAACGTATAACGTATAACGTTTAGCGTATAACGTATAACGTATAACGTATAACGTATAACGTATAACGTAGAACGTATAACGTATAACGTATAACGTATAACGTATATCCTATGACGTATAACGTATAACGTATAACGTATAACGTATAACGTATAACGTATAACGTATAACGTATAACGTATAACATATAACGTATAACGTATAACGTATAACGTATAACGTATAACGTATAACGTATAACGTATAACGTATAACGTATAACGTATAACGTATAACGTATAACGTATATCGTAAAACGTATAACGTATAACGTATAACCTATGACGTATAACGTATAACGTATAACGTATAACGTATAACGTGAAACGTATAACGCATAACGTATAACGCATAAGGTATAACGTATAACGTATAACCTATGACGTATAACGTATAACGTATATCGTATAACGTATAACGTATAACGTATAAAGTATAACGTATAACGTATATCGTAAAACGTATAACGTATAACGTATAACGTATAACGTATAACGTATAACGTATAACGTATAACGTATAACGTATAACTTATAACGTATCACGAATAACGTAAAACGTATAACGCATAACGTATAACGTATAACGTGTGACGAAGGACGTATAACCAATAACGTAAAACGTATTACGTATTACATATTTCGTATAACGTATAACGTGAATCGTATAACTTATGACGTATAACTTATAACGTATAACATATAACGTATAACTTGTAACGAAAAACGTATAACGAATAACGTAAGACGTATGACGCATTACATATTACGTATAACGTACAACGTATAACGTATAACGTATAACGTATAACGTATAACGTATAACGTATAACATATAACGTATAACGTATAGCGTATAGCATGTAACGTATAACGTATAACGTATAACGTATAACGTATAACGTATAACGTATAACGTATAACGTATAACGTATAACGTATAACGTATAACGTATAACGTATGACGTATAACGTATAACGTATAACGTATGACGTATAACGTATAACGTATAACGTATAACGTATAACGTATAACGTATAACGTATAACGTATAACGTATAACGTATAACGTATAACGTATAACGTATAACGTATAACGTATAACGTATAACGTATAACGTTTAACGTTTAACGTATAACCTTTAACGTATAACGTATAACGTATAACGTATAACGTATAACGTATAACGTATACCGTATAACGTATAACGTATAACGTATAACGTATAACGTATAACGTATAACGTATAACGTATAACGTATAACGTATAACGTATAACGTATAACGTATAACGTATAACGTATAACGTATAACGTATAACGTATAACGTATAACGTATAACGTATAACGTATAACGTATAAAGTATAACGTATAACGTATAACGTATAACGTATAACGTATAACGTATAACGTATAACGTATAACGTATAACGTATAACGTATAACGTATAACGTATAACGTATAACGTTTAACGTATAACGTATAACGTATAACGTATAACTTATAACGTATCACGAATAACGTAAAACGTATAACGCATAACGTATAACGTATAACGTATAACGTATAACGTATAACGTATAATGTATAACGTATAACGTATATCGTAAAACGTATAACGTATAACGTATAACGTATAACGTATAACGTATAACGTATAACCTATGACGTATAACGTATAACGTATAACGTATAACGTATAACGTGTATCGTAAAACGTTTAACGTATAGCGTATAACGTATAACGTATAACGTATAACGTATAACGTATAACGTATAACGTTTAACGTATAACGTATAACCCTTAACGTATAACGTATAACGTATAACGTATAACGTATAACGTATAACGTATAACGTATAACGTATAACGTATAACGTATAACGTATAACGTATAACGTATAACGTATACCGCATAACGTATAACGTATAACGTATAACGTATAACGTATAACGTATAACGAATAACGTAAAACGTATAACGCATAACGTATATCTTATACCGCATAACGTATAACGTATAACGTATAACGTATAACATTTAACGCATAACGAATAACGTATAACGTATAACCTATGACGTATAACGTATAACGTATAACGTAAAACGTATAACGTATATCGTAAAACGTTTAACGTATAGCGTATAACGTATAACCTTTAACGTATAACGTATAACGTATAACGTATAACGTATAACGTATAACGTATAACGTATAACGTATAACGTATAACGTATAACGTATAACGTATAACGTATAACGTATAACGTATAACGTATAACGTATAACGTATAACGTATAACGTATAACGTATAACGTATAACGTATAACGTATAACGTATAACGTATAGCGTATAACGTATAACGTATAACGTATAACGTATAACGTATAACGTATAACGTATAACGTATAACGTATAACGTATAACGTTTAACGTATAACGTATAACGTATAACGTATAACTTATAACGTATCACGAATAACGTAAAACGTATAACGCATAACGTATAACGTATAACGTATAACGTATAACATATAACGTATAACGTATAATGTATAACGTCAAACGTATATCGTAAAACGTATAACGTATAATGTATAACGTATAACGTATAACGTATACCGTGTAACGTATAACGTATAACGTATAACGTATACCGTATAACGAATAACGTAAGACGTATAACGCATAACGCATAACGTATAACGTGTAACGAAGAACGTATATCGAATAACGTAAAACGTATTTCGTATTACATATTTCGTATAACGTATAACGTGTATCGTACAACTTATGACGTATAACTTATAACGTATAACGTATAACGTATAAATTGTAACGAAAAACGTATATCGAATAACGTATAACTTGTAACGAAAAACGTATAACGAATAACGAAGAACGTATAACGAATAACGTATAACGTACATCGTATAACGTATAACGTATAACGTATAACGTATAAGGTATAACGTATAGCGTAAAACGTATAACGTATAACGTATAACGAATAACGTAAAACGTATAACGCATAACGTATATCGTATACCGCATAACGTATAACCTATAACGTATAACGTATAACATATAACGCATAACGTATAACGTATAACGTATAACGTATAACGTATAACGTATAACGTATAACGTATAACGTATAACGTATAACGTATAACGTATAACGTATAACGTATAACGTATAACGTATAACGTATAACGTATAACGTATAACGTATAACGTATAACGTATAACGTATAACGTATAACGTATAACGTATAACGTATAACGTATAACGTATAACGTATAACGTATAATGTTTAACGTATAACGTATAACGTATAACGTATATCGTATAACGTATAACGTATAACGTATAACGTATAACGTACATCGTATAACGTATAACGTATAACGTATAACGTATAACGTATAACGTATAACGTATATCGTAAAACGTTTAACGTATAGCGTATAACGTATAACGTATAACGTATAACGTATAACGTATAACGTATAACGTATAACGTATAACGTTTAGCGTATAACGTATAACGTATAACGTATAACGTATAACGTATAACGTAGAACGTATAACGTATAACGTATAACGTATAACGTATATCCTATGACGTATAACGTATAACGTATAACGTATAACGTATAACGTATAACGTATAACGTATAACGTATAACGTATAACGTATAACATATAACGTATAACGTATAACGTATAACGTATAACGTATAACGTATAACGTATAACGTATAACGTATAACGTATAACATATAACGAATAACGTATAACGTATAACGTATATCGTAAAACGTATAACGTATAACGTATAACCTATGACGTATAACGTATAACGTATAACGTATAACGTATAACGTGAAACGTATAACGCATAACGTATAACGCATAAGGTATAACGTATAACGTATAACCTATGACGTATAACGTATAACGTATATCGTATAACGTATAACGTATAACGTATAAAGTATAACGTATAACGTATATCGTAAAACGTATAACGTATAACGTATAACGTATAACGTATAACGTATAACGTATAACGTATAACGTATAACGTATAACGTATAACTTATAACGTATCACGAATAACGTAAAACGTATAACGCATAACGTATAACGTATAACGTGTGACGAAGGACGTATAACCAATAACGTAAAACGTATTACGTATTACATATTTCGTATAACGTATAACGTGAATCGTATAACTTATGACGTATAACTTATAACGTATAACATATAACGTATAACTTGTAACGAAAAACGTATAACGAATAACGTAAGACGTATGACGCATTACATATTACGTATAACGTACAACGTATAACGTATAACGTATAACGTATAACGTATAACGTATAACGTATAACATATAACGTATAACGTATAGCGTATAGCATGTAACGTATAACGTATAACGTATAACGTATAACGTATAACGTATAACGTATAACGTATAACGTATAACGTATAACGTATAACGTATAACGTATAACGTATAACGTATAGCGTATAACGTATAACGTATAACGTATGACGTATAACGTATAACGTATAACGTATAACGTATAACGTATAACGTATAACGTATAACGTATAACGTATAACGTATAACGTATAACGTATAACGTATAACGTATAACGTATAACGTATAACGTATAACGTATAACGTATAACGTATAACGTATAACGTATAACGTATAACGTATAACGTATAACGTATAACCTTTAACGTATAACGTATAACGTATAACGTATAACGTATAACGTATAACGTATAACGTATAACGTATAACGTATAACGTATAACGTATAACGTATAACGTATAACGTATAACGTATAACGTATAACGTATAACGTATAACGTATAACGTATAACGTATAACGTATAACGTATAACGTATAACGTATAACGTATAACGTATAACGTATAACGTATAACGTATAACGTATAACGTATAACGTATAACGTATAACGTATAACGTATAACGTATAACGTATAACGTATAACGTATAACGTATAAAGTATAACGTATAACGTATAACGTATAACGTATAACGTATAACGTATAACGTATAACGTATAACGTATAACGTATAACGTATAACGTATAACGTATAACGTATAACGTTTAACGTATAACGTATAACGTATAACGTATAACTTATAACGTATCACGAATAACGTAAAACGTATAACGCATAACGTATAACGTATAACGTATAACGTATAACGTATAACGTATAATGCATAACGTATAACGTATATCGCAAAACGTATAACGTATAACGTATAACGTATAACGTATAACGTATAACGTATAACCTATGACGTATAACGTATAACGTATAACGTATAACGTATAACGTGTATCGTAAAACGTTTAACGTATAGCGTATAACGTATAACGTATAACGTATAACGTATAACGTATAACGTATAACGTTTAACGTATAACGTATAACCCTTAACGTATAACGTATAACGTATAACGTATAACGTATAACGTATAACGTATAACGTATAACGTATAACGTATAACGTATAACGTATACCGCATAACGTATAACGTATAACGTATAACGTATAACGTATAACGTATAACGAATAACGTAAAACGTATAACGCATAACGTATATCTTATACCGCATAACGTATAACGTATAACGTATAACGTATAACGTATAACGTATAACGTATAACGTATAACGTATAACGTTTAACGTATAACGTATAACGTATAACGTATAACGTATAACGTATAAAGTATAACGTATAACGTATAACGTATAACGTATAACGTATAACGTATAACGTATAACGTATAACGTATAACGTATAACGTATAACGTATAACGTATAACGTATAACGTTTAACGTATAACGTATAACGTATAACGTATAACTTATAACGTATCACGAATAACGTAAAACGTATAACGCATAACGTATAACGTATAACGTATAACGTATAACGTATAACGTATAATGCATAACGTATAACGTATATCGCAAAACGTATAACGTATAACGTATAACGTATAACGTATAACGTATAACGTATAACCTATGACGTATAACGTATAACGTATAACGTATAACGTATAACGTGTATCGTAAAACGTTTAACGTATAGCGTATAACGTATAACGTATAACGTATAACGTATAACGTATAACGTATAACGTTTAACGTATAACGTATAACCCTTAACGTATAACGTATAACGTATAACGTATAACGTATAACGTATAACGTATAACGTATAACGTATAACGTATGACGTATAACGTATAACGTATAACGTATACCGCATAACGTATAACGTATAACGTATAACGTATAACGTATAACGTATAACGAATAACGTAAAACGTATAACGCATAACGTATATCTTATACCGCATAACGTATAACGTATAACGTATAACGTATAACGTATAACGTATAACGTATAACGTATAACGTATAACGTATAACGTATAACGTATAACGTATAACGTATAACGTATAACGTATAACGTATAACGTATAACGTATAACGTATAACGTATAACGTATAACGTATAACGTATAACGTATAACGTATAACGTATAACGTATAACCTATAACGTATAACGTATAACGTATAACGTAAAACGTATAACGTATAACGTATAACGTATAACGTATAACGTATAACGTATAACGTATAACGTATAACGTATAACGTATAACGTATAACGTATAACGTATAACGTATAACGTATAACGTATAACGTATAACGTTTAACGTATAACGTATAACGTATAACGTATAACTTATAACGTATCACGAATAACGTAAAACGTATAACGCATAACGTATAACGTATAACGTATAACGTATAACGTATAACGTATAATGTATAACGTATAACGTATAACGTTTAACGTATAACGTATAACCCTTAACGTATAACGTATAACGTATAACGTATAACCTATGACGTATAACGTATAACGTATTACGTATAACGTATAACGTGTATCGTAAAACGTTTAACGTATAGCGTATAACGTATAACGTATAACGTATAACGTATAACGTATAACGTATAACGTTTAACGTATAACGTATAACCCTTAACGTATAACGTATAACGTATAACGTATAACGCACAACGTATAACGTATAACGTATAACGTATAACGTATAACGTATAACGTATAACGTATAACGTATAACGTATAACGTATAACGTATACCGCATAACGTATAACGTATAACGTATAACGTATAACGTATAACGTATAACGTATAACGTATAACGAATAACGAAAAACGTATAATGCATAACGTATATCGTATACCGCATAACGTATAACGTATAACGTATAACGTATAACATTTAACGCATAACGAATAACGTATAACGTATAACCTATGACGTATAACGTATAACGTATAACGTAAAACGTATAACGTATATCGTAAAACGTTTAACGTATAGCGTATAACGTATATCGTATAACGTATAACGTATAACGTATAACGTATAACGTATATCGTATAACGTATAACGTATAACGTATAACGTATAACGTATAACGTATAACGTATAACCTATAACGAATAACGTAAAACGTATAACGCATAACGTATATCGTATACCGCATAACGTATAACGTATAACGTATAACGTATAACATATAACGCATAACGAATAACGTATAACGTATAACCTATGACGTATAACGTATAACGTATAACGTATAACGTATAACGTGTATCGTAAAACGTTTAACGTATAGCGTATAACGTATAACGTATAACGTATAACGTATAACGTATAACGTATAACGTTTAACGTATAACGTATAACCTTTAACGTATAACGTATAACGTATAACGTATAACGTATAACTTATAACGTATCACGAATAACGTAAAACGTATAACGCATAACGTATAACGTATAACGTATAAAGTATAACGTATAACGTATAATGTATAACGTATAACGTATATCGTAAAACGTATAACGTATAACGTATAACGTATAACGTATAACGTATAACGTATAACGTATAACGTATAACGTATAACGTATAACGTATAACGTATAACGTATAACGTATAACGTATACCGTATAACGTATAACGTATAACGTATAACGTATAACGTATCACGAATAACGTAAAACGTATAACGCATAACGTATATCGTATACCGCATAACGTATAACCTATAACGTATAACGTATAATGTTTAACGTATAACGTATAACGTATAACGTATATCGTATAACGTATAACGTATAACGTATAACGTATAACGTATATCGTATAACGTATAACGTATAACGTATAACGAATAACGTATAACGTATAACGTATAACGTATATCGTAAAACGTTTAACGTATAGCGTATAACGTATAACGTATAACGTATAACGTATAACGTATAACGTATAACGTATAACGTATAACGTA
Organism: Ptiloglossa arizonensis; assembly: GCF_051014685.1. Taxonomy (NCBI): domain Eukaryota; kingdom Metazoa; phylum Arthropoda; class Insecta; order Hymenoptera; family Colletidae; genus Ptiloglossa; species Ptiloglossa arizonensis. Next base: position 185,419 of record NW_027479038.1, on the reverse strand, counting down.
TAACGTATAACGTATAACGTATAACGTATAACGTATAACGTTTAGCGAATAACGTATAACGTATAACGTATAACGTATAACGTATAACGTAGAACGTATAACGTATAACGTATAACGTATAACGTATATCCTATGACGTATAACGTATAACGTATAACGTATAACGTATAACGTATAACGTATAACGTATAACGTATAACGTATAACGTATAACGTATAACGTATAACGTATAACGTATAACGTATAACGTATAACGTATAACGTATAACGTATAACGTATAACGTATAACGTATAACGTATATCGTAAAACCTATAACGTATAACGTATAACCTATGACGTATAACGTATAACGTATAACGTATAACGAATAACGTGAAACGTATAACGCATAACGTATAACGCATAAGGTATAAATTGTAACGAAAAACGTATAACGAATAACGTATCACATGTAACGAAAAACGTATAACGAATAACGAAGAACGTATAACGAATAACGTATAACGTACATCGTATAACGTATAACGTATGACGTATAACGTATAACGTATAACGTTTAACGTATAACGTATAACGTATAACGTATAACGTATAACGTATAACGTATAACGTATAACGTATAACGTATAACGTATAACGTATAACGTATAACGTATAACGTATAACGTATAACGTATAACGTATAACGTATAACGTATAACGTATAACGTATAACGTATAACTTATACCGTATAACGTATAACGTATAACGTATAACGTATAACGAATAACGTAAAACGTATAACGCATATCGTATATCGTATACCGCATAACGTATAACATATAACGTATAACGTATAACATATAACGCATAACGAATAACGAATAACGTATAACGTATAACCTATGACGTATAACGTATAACGTATAACGTATAACGTATAACGTATATCGTAAAACGTTTAACGTATAGCGTATAACGTATAACGTATAACGTATAACGTTTAACGTATAACGTATAACCTTTAACGTATAACGTATAACGTATAACGTATAACGTATAACGCATAACGTATAACGTATAACGTATGAAGTATAACGTATAACGTATAATGTATAACGTATCACGAATAACGTAAAACGTATAACGCATAACGTATAACGTATAACGTATAACGTATAACATATAACGTATAACGTATAATGTATAACGTATAACGTATATCGTAAAACGTATAACGTATAACGTATAACGTATAACGTATAACGTATACCGTGTAACGTATAACGTATAACGTATAACGTATACCGTATCACGAATAACGTAAGACGTATAACGCATAACGCATAACGTATAACGTGTAACGAAGAACGTATATCGAATAACGTAAAACGTATTACGTATTACATACTTCGTATAACGTATAACGTGTATCGTACAACTTATGACGTATAACTTATAACGTATAACGTATAACGTATAAATTGTAACGAAAAACGTATATCGAATAACGTATAACTTGTAACGAAAAACGTATAACGAATAACGAAGAACGTATAACGAATAACGTATAACGTACATCGTATAACGTATAACGTATAACGTATAACGTATAAGGTATAACGTATAGCGTATAACGTATAACGTATAACGTATAACGAATAACGTAAAACGTATAACGCATAACGTATATCGTATACCGCATAACGTATAACCTATAACGTATAACGTATAACATATAACGCATAACGTATAACGTATAACGTATAACGTATAACGTATAACGTATAACGTATAACGTATAACGTATAACGTATAACGTATAACGTATAACGTATAACGTATAACGTATAACGTATAACGTATAACGTATAACGTATAACGTATAACGTATAACGTATAACGTATAACGTATAACGTATAACGTATAACGTATAACGTATAATGTTTAACGTATAACGTATAACGTATAACGTATATCGTATAACGTATAACGTATAACGTATAACGTATAACGTATATCGTATAACGTATAACGTATAACGTATAACGTATAACGTATAACGTATATCGTAAAACGTTTAACGTATAGCGTATAACGTATAACGTATAACGTATAACGTATAACGTATAACGTATAACGTTTAGCGTATAACGTATAACGTATAACGTATAACGTATAACGTATAACGTAGAACGTATAACGTATAACGTATAACGTATAACGTATATCCTATGACGTATAACGTATAACGTATAACGTATAACGTATAAGGTATAACGTATAGCGTATAACGTATAACGTATAACGTATAACGAATAACGTAAAACGTATAACGCATAACGTATATCGTATACCGCATAACGTATAACCTATAACGTATAACGTATAACATATAACGCATAACGTATAACGTATAACGTATAACGTATAACGTATAACGTATAACGTATAACGTATAACGTATAACGTATAACGTATAACGTATAACGTATAACGTATAACGTATAACGTATAACGTATAACGTATAACGTATAACGTATAACGTATAACGTATAACGTATAACGTATAACGTATAACGTATAACGTATAATGTTTAACGTATAACGTATAACGTATAACGTATATCGTATAACGTATAACGTATAACGTATAACGTATAACGTATATCGTATAACGTATAACGTATAACGTATAACGTATAACGTATAACGTATATCGTAAAACGTTTAACGTATAGCGTATAACGTATAACGTATAACGTATAACGTATAACGTATAACGTATAACGTTTAGCGTATAACGTATAACGTATAACGTATATCGTATAACGTATAACGTAGAACGTATAACGTATAACGTATAACGTATAACGTATATCCTATGACGTATAACGTATAACGTATAACGTATAACGTATAACGTATAACGTATAACGTATAACGTATAACGTATAACATATAACGTATAACGTATAACGTATAACGTATAACGTATAACGTATAACGTATAACGTATAACGTATAACGTATAACGTATAACGTATAACGTATAACGTATATCGTAAAACGTATAACGTATAACGTATAACCTATGACGTATAACGTATAACGTATAACGTATAACGTATTACGTGAAACGTATAACGCATAACGTATAACGCATAAGGTATAACGTATAACGTATAACCTATGACGTATAACGTATAACGTATATCGTATAACGTATAACGTATAACGTATAAAGTATAACGTATAACGTATATCGTAAAACGTATAACGTATAACGTATAACGTATAACGTATAACGTATAACGTATAACGTATAACGTATAACGTATAACGTATAACGTATAACTTATAACGTATCACGAATAACGTAAAACGTATAACGCATAACGTATAACGTATAACGTGTGACGAAGGACGTATAACCAATAACGTAAAACGTATTACGTATTACATATTTCGTATAACGTATAACGTGAATCGTATAACTTATGACGTATAACTTATAACGTATAACATATAACGTATAACTTGTAACGAAAAACGTATAACGAATAACGTAAGACGTATGACGCATTACATATTACGTATAACGTACAACGTATAACGTATAACGTATAACGTATAACGTATAACGTATAACGTATAACGTATAACATATAACGTATAACGTATAGCGTATAGCATGTAACGTATAACGTATAACGTATAACGTATAACGTATAACGTATAACGTATAACGTATAACGTATAACGTATAACGTATAACGTATAACGTATAACGTATAACGTATAACGTATAACGTATAACGTATAACGTATAACGTATAACGTATAACGTATGACGTATAACGTATAACGTATAACGTATAACGTATAACGTATAACGTATAACGTATAACGTATAACGTATAACGTATAACGTATAACGTATAACGTATAACGTATAACGTTTAACGTATAACGTATAACGTATAACGAATAACTTATAACGTATCACGAATAACGTAAAACGTATAACGCATAACGTATAACGTATAACGTATAACGTATAACGTATAACGTATAATGTATAACGTATAACGTATATCGTAAAACGTATAACGTATAACGTATAACGTATAACGTATAACGTATAACGTATAACGTATGACGTATAACGTATAACGTATAACGTATATCGAATATCGGAAAACGTATAACGTATAACGTATAACGTATAACGTGTAACGAAGTACGTATAACGAATAACGTATAACGTATATCGTATAACGTACATCTTATAACGTATAACGTACAACGTATAACGTATAACGTATAACGTATAACGTACAACGTATAACGTATAACGTATAACGTATAACGTACAACGTATAACGTATCACGTTTAACGTATTACGAATAACGTATAACGTATAACGTATAACGTATAACGTATAACGTATAACGTATAACGTATAACGTATAACGTATAACGTATAACGTATAACGTATAACGTATAACGTATAACGTATGACGTATAACGTATAACGTATAACGTATAACGTATAACGTATAACCTATGACGTATAACGTATAACGTATAAAGTATAACGTATAACGTATAACGTATAACGTATAACGTATAACGTATAACGTATATCGAATATCGTAAAACGTATAACGTATAACGTATAACGTATAACGTGTAACGAAGTACGTATAACGAATAACGTATAACGTATATCGTATAACGTACATCTTATAACGTATAACGTACAACGTATAACGTATAACGTATAACGTATAACGTACAACGTATAACGTATAACGTATAACGTATAACGTACAACGTATAACGTATAACGTATAACGTATAACGTATAACGTATAACGTATAACGTATAACGTATAACGTATAACGTATAACGTATAACGTATAACATGTAATGTATAACGTATAACGTATAACGTATAACGTATAACGTATAACGTATAACGTATAACGTATAACGTATAACGTATAACGTATAACGTATAACGTATAACGTATAACGTATAACGTATAACGTATAACATGTAATGTATAACGTATAACGTATAATGTATAACGTATAACGTATAACGTATAACGTATAACGTATAACGTGTAACGAAGTGCGTATAACGAATAACGTATAACGTATATCGTATAACGTACAACTTATAACGTATAACGTACAACGTATAACGTATAACGTATAACGTATAACGTACAACGTATAACGTATAACGTGTAACGAATATCGCACAACGTATAACGCATAACGTATAACGTATAACGTATAACGTATAACGCATAACGTATAACGTATAACGTATAACGTATAACGTATAACGTATAACGCATAACGTATAACGTATAACGTATAACCTATGGCGTATAACGTATAACGTATAACGTATAACGTATAACGTATAACGTATAACGTATAACGTATAACGTATAACGTATAACGTATAACGTATAACGTATAACGTATAACGTATAACGTATAACGTATAACGTATAACGTATAACGTATAACGTATAACGTATAACGTATAACGTATAACGTATAACGTATAACGTATAACGTATAACGTATAACGTATAACGTATAACGTATAACGTATAACGTATAACGTATAACGTATAGCGTATAACGTATAACGTATAACGTATAACGTATAACGTATATCGTATATCGTATAACGTATTACGAATAACGTAAAACGTATAACGCATAATGTATAACGTATAACGTATAACGTATAACGTATAACCTATGACGTATAACGTATAACGTATAACGTATAACGTATAACTTGTAACGAAAAACGTATAACGAATAACGTAAAACGTATGACGCATTACATGCTACGTATAACGTATAACGTTCAACGTATAACCTATGACGTATAACGTATAACTTGTAACGTATAACGTATAACGTATAACGTACAACCTGTAACGTATAACGTATAACGTATAACGTATAACGTATAACGTATAAAGTATAACGTATAACGTATAACGTATAACGTATAACGTATAACGTATAACGTATAACGTATAACGTATATCGTAAAACGTATAACGTATAACGTATAACCTATGACGTATAACGTATAACGTATAACGTATAACGTATAACGTGAAACGTATAACGCATAACGTATAACGCATAAGGTATAACGTATAACGTATAACCTATGACGTATAACGTATAACGTATATCGTATAACGTATAACGTATAACGTATAAAGTATAACGTATAACGTATATCGTAAAACGTATAACGTATAACGTATAACGTATAACGTATAACGTATAACGTATAACGTATAACGTATAACGTATAACGTATAACGTATATCGAATATCGTAAAACGTATAACGTATAACGTATAACGTATAACGTGTAACGAAGTACGTATAACGAATAACGTATAACGTATATCGTATATCGTACATCTTATAACGTATAACGTACAACGTATAACGTATAACGTATAACGTATAACGTATAACGTATACCGTATAACGTATAACGTATAACGTATAACGTATAACGTATAACATGTAATGTATAACGTATAACGTATAACGTATAACGTATAACGTATAACGTATAACGTATAACGTATAACGTATAACGTATAACGTATAACGTATAACGTATAACGTATAACGTATAACGTATAACGTATAACGTATAACGTATAACGTATAACGTATAATGAATAGCGTATAACGTATAACGTATAACGTACAACGTATAACGTATCACGTTTAACGTATTACGAATACCGTATAACGTATAACATATAACGTATAACCTATGACGTATAACGAATAACGTATAACGTATAACGTATAACGTGTAACGAAGTACGTATAACGAATAACGTATAACGTATATCGTATAACGTACAACTTATAACGTATAACGTACAACGTATAACGTATAACGTACAACGTATTACGTACAACGTATAACGTATAACGTATAACGAATATCGTACAACGTATAACGCATAACGTATAACATATAACGTATAACGTATAACGCATAACGTATAACGTATAACGTATAACGTATAACGTATAACGTATAACGTATAACGTATAACGTATAACGTATAACGTATAACGTATAATGAATAGAGTATAACGTATAACGTATAACGTACAACGTATAACGTATCACGTTTAACGTATTACGAATAACGTATAACGTATAACATATAACGTATAACCTATGACGTATAACGTATAACGTATAACGCATAACGTATAACGTATAACATATAACGTATAACCTATGACGTATAACGTATAACGTATAACGCATAACGTATAACGTATAACATGTAATGTATAACGTATAACGTATAATGTATAACGTATAACGTATAACGTATAACGTATAACGTATAACGTGTAACGAAGTACGTATAACGAATAACGTATAACGTATATCGTATAACGTACAACTTATAACGTATAACGTACAACGTATAACGTATAACGTATAACGTATAACGTATAATGAATAACGTATAACGTATAGCGTATAACGTACAACGTATAACGTATCACGTTTAACGTATTACGAATAACGTATAACGTATAACGTATAACGTATAACGTATAACGTATAACGTATAACGTATAACGTATAACGTATAACGTATAACGTATAACGTATAACGCATAACGTATAACGTATAACATGTAATGTATAACGTATAATGTATAACGTATAACGTATAACGTATAACGTATAACCTATGACGTATAACGTGTAACGTATAACGTATAACGTATAACGTATAACGTATAACGTATAACGTATAACGTATAACGTATAACGTATAACGTATAACGTATAACGTATAACGTATAACGTATAACGTATAACGTATAACGTATAACGTATAACGTATAACGTATAACGTATAACGTATAACGTATAACGTATAACGTATAACGTATAATGAATAGCGTATAACGTATAACGTATAACGTACAACGTATAACGTATCACGTTTAACGTATTACGAATAACGTATAACGTATAACGTATAACGTATAACGTATAACGTATAACGTATAACGTATAACGTATAACGTATAACGTATAACGTATAACGTATAACGTATAACGTATAACGTATAACGTATGACGTATAACGTATAACGTATAACGTATAACGTATAACGTATAAACTATGACGTATAACGTATAACGTATAAAGTATAACGTATAACGTATAACGTATAACGTATAACGTATAACGTATATCGAATATCGTAAAACGTATAACGTATAACGTATAACGTATAACGTGTAACGAAGTACGTATAACGAATAACGTATAACGTATATCGTATAACGTACATCTTATAACGTATAACGTACAACGTATAACGTATAACGTATAACGTATAACGTACAACGTATAACGTATAACGTATACCGTATAACGTATAACGTATGACATGTAATGTATAACGTATAACGTATAATGTATAACGTATAACGTATAACGTATAACGTATAACGTATAACGTATAACGTGTAACGAAGTACGTATAACGAATAACGTATAACGTATATCGTATAACGTACAACTTATAACGTATAACGTACAACGTATAACGTATAAGGTACAACGTATTACGTACAACGTATAACGTATAACGTATAACGAATATCGTACAACGTATAACGCATAACGTATAACGTATAACGTATAACGTATAACGCATAACGTAAAACGCATAACGTATAACGTATAACGTATAACGTATAACGTATAACGTATAACGTATAACGTATAACGTATAACGTATAACGTATGACGTATAACGTATAACGTATAACGTATAACGTATAACGTATAACCTATGACGGATAACGTATAACGTATAAAGTATAACGTATAACGTATAACGTATAACGTATAACGTATAACGTATATCGAATATCGTAAAACGTATAACGTATAACGTATAACGTATAACGTGTAACGAAATACGTATAACGAATAACGTATAACGTATATCGTATAACGTACATCTTATAACGTATAACGTACAACGTATAACGTATAACGTATAACGTATAACGTATAACGTACAACGTATAACGTATAACGTATAACGTATACCGTATAACGTATAACGTATAACGTATAACGTATAACGTATAACATGTAATGTATAACGTATAACGTATAACGTATAACGTATAACGTATAACGTATAACGTATAACGTATAACGTATAACGTATAACGTATGACGTATAACGTATAACGTATAACGTATAACGTATAACGTATAACCTATGACGTATAACGTATAACGTATAAAGTATAACGTATAACGTACAACGTATAACGTATAAGGTACAACGTATTACGTACAACGTATAACGTATAACGTATAACGAATATCGTACAACGTATAACGCATAACGTATAACGTATAACGTATAACGTATAACGCATAACGTAAAACGCATAACGTATAACGTATAACGTATAACGTATAACGTATAACGTATAACGTATAACGTATAACGTATAACGTATAATGTACAATGTATAACATGTAACGTGTAGCGTATAACGTACAACGTATAACGTATAACGTATAACGTATGACGTATAACGTATAACGTATAACGTATAACGTATAACGTATAACGTATAACGTATAACGTATAACGTATAACCTATGACGTATAACGTATAACGTATAACGTATAACGTATAACGTATAACGTATAACGTATAACGTATAACGTATAACGTATAACGTATAACGTATAACGTATAACGTATAACGTATAACGTATAACGTATAACGTATAACGTAAAACGTATAACGTATAACGTATAACGTATAACGTATAACGTATAACGTATAACGTATGACGTATAACGTATAACGTATAACGTATAACATATCACGTATAACCTATGACGTATAACGTATAACGTATAACGTATAACGTATAACGTATAACGTATAACGTATAACGTATAATGTACAATGTATAACATGTAACGTGTAGCGTATAACGTACAACGTATAACGTATAACGTATAACGTATGACGTATAACGTATAACGTATAACGTATATCGAATATCGTAAAACGTATAACGTATAACGTATAACGTATAACGTGTAACGAAGTACGTATAACGAATAACGTATATCGTATATCGTATAACGTACATCTTATAACGTATAACGTACAACGTATAACGTATAACGTATAACGTATAACGTATAACGTACAACGTATAACGTATAACGTATAACGTATAACGTATAACGTATAACGTATAACGTATAACGTATAACGTATAACGTATAACGTATAACATGTAATGTATAACGTATAACGTATAACGTATAACGTACAACGTATAACGTATAACGTATAACGTATAACGTATAACGTATAACGTATAACGTATAACGTATAATGTACAATGTATAACATGTAACGTGTAGCGTATAACGTACAACGTATAACGTATAACGTATAACGTATGACGTATAACGTATAACGTATAACGTATATCGAATATCGGAAAACGTATAACGTATAACGTATAACGTATAACGTGTAACGAAGTACGTATAACGAATAACGTATAACGTATATCGTATAACGTACATCTTATAACGTATAACGTACAACGTATAACGTATAACGTATAACGTATAACGTACAACGTATAACGTATAACGTATAACGTATAACGTACAACGTATAACGTATCACGTTTAACGTATTACGAATAACGTATAACGTATAACGTATAACGTATAACGTATAACGTATAACGTATAACGTATAACGTATAACGTATAACGTATAACGTATAACGTATAACGTATAACGTATAACGTATGACGTATAACGTATAACGTATAACGTATAACGTATAACGTATAACGTATAACCTATGACGTATAACGTATAACGTATAAAGTATAACGTATAACGTATAACGTATAACGTATAACGTATAACGTATATCGAATATCGTAAAACGTATAACGTATAACGTATAACGTATAACGTGTAACGAAGTACGTATAACACATAACGTATAACGTATATCGTATAACGTACATCTTATAACGTATAACGTACAACGTATAACGTATAACGTATAACGTATAACGTACAACGTATAACGTATAACGTATAACGTATAACGTATAACGTATAACGTATAACGTATAACGTATAACGTATAACGTATAACGTATAACGTATAACATGTAATGTATAACGTATAACGTATAACGTATAACGTATAACGTATAACGTATAACGTATAACGTATAACGTATAACGTATAACGTATAACGTATAACGTATAACGTATAACGTATAACGTATAACATGTAATGTATAACGTATAACGTATAATGTATAACGTATAACGTATAACGTATAACGTATAACGTATAACGTGTAACGAAGTGCGTATAACGAATAACGTATAACGTATATCGTATAACGTACAACTTATAACGTATAACGTACAACGTATAACGTATAACGTATAACGTATAACGTACAACGTATAACGTATAACGTATAACGAATATCGCACAACGTATAACGCATAACGTATAACGTATAACGTATAACGTATAACGCATAACGTATAACGTATAACGTATAACGTATAACGTATAACGTATAACGTATAACGCATAACGTATAACGTATAACGTATAACCTATGGCGTATAACGTATAACGTATAACGTATAACGTATAACGTATAACGTATAACGTATAACGTATAACGTATAACGTATAACGTATAACGTATAGCGTATAACGTATAACGTATAACGTATAACGTATAACGTATATCGTATATCGTATAACGTATTACGAATAACGTAAAACGTATAACGCATAATGTATAACGTATAACGTATAACGTATAACGTATAACCTATGACGTATAACGTATAACGTATAACGTATAACGTATAACTTGTAACGAAAAACGTATAACGAATAACGTAAAACGTATGACGCATTACATGCTACGTATAACGTATAACGTTCAACGTATAACCTATGACGTATAACGTATAACTTGTAACGTATAACGTATAACGTATAACGTACAACCTATAACGTATAACGTATAACGTATAACGTATAACGTATAACGTATAAAGTATAACGTATAACGTATAACGTATAACGTATAACGTATAACGTATAACGTATAACGTATAACGTATATCGTAAAACGTATAACGTATAACGTATAACCTATGACGTATAACGTATAACGTATAACGTATAACGTATAACGTGAAACGTATAACGCATAACGTATAACGCATAAGGTATAACGTATAACGTATAACCTATGACGTATAACGTATAACGTATATCGTATAACGTATAACGTATAACGTATAAAGTATAACGTATAACGTATATCGTAAAACGTATAACGTATAACGTATAACGTATAACGTATAACGTATAACGTATAACGTATAACGTATAACGTATAACGTATAACTTATAACGTATCACGAATAACGTAAAACGTATAACGCATAACGTATAACGTATAACGTGTGACGAAGGACGTATAACCAATAACGTAAAACGTATTACGTATTACATATTTCGTATAACGTATAACGTGAATCGTATAACTTATGACGTATAACTTATAACGTATAACATATAACGTATAACTTGTAACGAAAAACGTATAACGAATAACGTAAGACGTATGACGCATTACATATTACGTATAACGTACAACGTATAACGTATAACGTATAACGTATAACGTACAACGTATAACGTATAACGTATAACGAATATCGCACAACGTATAACGCATAACGTATAACGTATAACGTATAACGTATAACGCATAACGTATAACGTATAACGTATAACGTATAACGTATAACGTATAACGCATAACGTATAACGTATAACGTATAACCTATGGCGTATAACGTATAACGTATAACGTATAACGTATAACGTATAACGTATAACGTATAACGTATAACGTATAACGTATAACGTATAACGTATAACGTATAACGTATAACGTATAACGTATAACGTATAACGTATAACGTATAACGTATAACGTATAACGTATAACGTATAACGTATAACGTATAACGTATAACGTATAACGTATAACGTATAACGTATAACGTATAACGTATAACGTATAACGTATAACGTATAACGTATAACGTATAACGTATAGCGTATAACGTATAACGTATAACGTATAACGTATAACGTATATCGTATATCGTATAACGTATTACGAATAACGTAAAACGTATAACGCATAATGTATAACGTATAACGTATAACGTATAACGTATAACCTATGACGTATAACGTATAACGTATAACGTATAACGTATAACTTGTAACGAAAAACGTATAACGAATAACGTAAAACGTATGACGCATTACATGCTACGTATAACGTATAACGTTCAACGTATAACCTATGACGTATAACGTATAACTTGTAACGTATAACGTATAACGTATAACGTACAACCTATAACGTATAACGTATAACGTATAACGTATAACGTATAACGTATAAAGTATAACGTATAACGTATAACGTATAACGTATAACGTATAACGTATAACGTATAACGTATAACGTATATCGTAAAACGTATAACGTATAACGTATAACCTATGACGTATAACGTATAACGTATAACGTATAACGTATAACGTGAAACGTATAACGCATAACGTATAACGCATAAGGTATAACGTATAACGTATAACCTATGACGTATAACGTATAACGTATATCGTATAACGTATAACGTATAACGTATAAAGTATAACGTATAACGTATATCGTAAAACGTATAACGTATAACGTATAACGTATAACGTATAACGTATAACGTATAACGTATAACGTATAACGTATAACGTATAACGTATAACGTATATCGAATATCGTAAAACGTATAACGTATAACGTATAACGTATAACGTGTAACGAAGTACGTATAACGAATAACGTATAACGTATATCGTATATCGTACATCTTATAACGTATAACGTACAACGTATAACGTATAACGTATAACGTATAACGTATAACGTATACCGTATAACGTATAACGTATAACGTATAACGTATAACGTATAACATGTAATGTATAACGTATAACGTATAACGTATAACGTATAACGTATAACGTATAACGTATAACGTATAACGTATAACGTATAACGTATAACGTATAACGTATAACGTATAACGTATAACGTATAACGTATAACGTATAACGTATAACGTATAATGAATAGCGTATAACGTATAACGTATAACGTACAACGTATAACGTATCACGTTTAACGTATTACGAATACCGTATAACGTATAACATATAACGTATAACCTATGACGTATAACGAATAACGTATAACGTATAACGTATAACGTGTAACGAAGTACGTATAACGAATAACGTATAACGTATATCGTATAACGTACAACTTATAACGTATAACGTACAACGTATAACGTATAACGTACAACGTATTACGTACAACGTATAACGTATAACGTATAACGAATATCGTACAACGTATAACGCATAACGTATAACATATAACGTATAACGTATAACGCATAACGTATAACGTATAACGTATAACGTATAACGTATAACGTATAACGTATAACGTATAACGTATAACGTATAACGTATAACGTATAATGAATAGAGTATAACGTATAACGTATAACGTACAACGTATAACGTATCACGTTTAACGTATTACGAATAACGTATAACGTATAACATATAACGTATAACCTATGACGTATAACGTATAACGTATAACGCATAACGTATAACGTATAACATATAACGTATAACCTATGACGTATAACGTATAACGTATAACGCATAACGTATAACGTATAACATGTAATGTATAACGTATAACGTATAATGTATAACGTATAACGTATAACGTATAACGTATAACGTATAACGTGTAACGAAGTACGTATAACGAATAACGTATAACGTATATCGTATAACGTACAACTTATAACGTATAACGTACAACGTATAACGTATAACGTATAACGTATAACGTATAATGAATAACGTATAACGTATAGCGTATAACGTACAACGTATAACGTATCACGTTTAACGTATTACGAATAACGTATAACGTATAACGTATAACGTATAACGTATAACGTATAACGTATAACGTATAACGTATAACGTATAACGTATAACGTATAACGTATAACGCATAACGTATAACGTATAACATGTAATGTATAACGTATAATGTATAACGTATAACGTATAACGTATAACGTATAACCTATGACGTATAACGTGTAACGTATAACGTATAACGTATAACGTATAACGTATAACGTATAACGTATAACGTATAACGTATAACGTATAACGTATAACGTATAACGTATAACGTATAACGTATAACGTATAACGTATAACGTATAACGTATAACGTATAACGTATAACGTATAACGTATAACGTATAACGTATAACGTATAATGAATAGCGTATAACGTATAACGTATAACGTACAACGTATAACGTATCACGTTTAACGTATTACGAATAACGTATAACGTATAACGTATAACGTATAACGTATAACGTATAACGTATAACGTATAACGTATAACGTATAACGTATAACGTATAACGTATAACGTATAACGTATAACGTATAACGTATGACGTATAACGTATAACGTATAACGTATAACGTATAACGTATAAACTATGACGTATAACGTATAACGTATAAAGTATAACGTATAACGTATAACGTATAACGTATAACGTATAACGTATATCGAATATCGTAAAACGTATAACGTATAACGTATAACGTATAACGTGTAACGAAGTACGTATAACGAATAACGTATAACGTATATCGTATAACGTACATCTTATAACGTATAACGTACAACGTATAACGTATAACGTATAACGTATAACGTACAACGTATAACGTATAACGTATACCGTATAACGTATAACGTATGACATGTAATGTATAACGTATAACGTATAATGTATAACGTATAACGTATAACGTATAACGTATAACGTATAACGTATAACGTGTAACGAAGTACGTATAACGAATAACGTATAACGTATATCGTATAACGTACAACTTATAACGTATAACGTACAACGTATAACGTATAAGGTACAACGTATTACGTACAACGTATAACGTATAACGTATAACGAATATCGTACAACGTATAACGCATAACGTATAACGTATAACGTATAACGTATAACGCATAACGTAAAACGCATAACGTATAACGTATAACGTATAACGTATAACGTATAACGTATAACGTATAACGTATAACGTATAACGTATATCGTATAACGTACATCTTATAACGTATAACGTACAACGTATAACGTATAACGTATAACGTATAACGTACAACGTATAACGTATAACGTATAACGTATAACGTACAACGTATAACGTATCACGTTTAACGTATTACGAATAACGTATAACGTATAACGTATAACGTATAACGTATAACGTATAACGTATAACGTATAACGTATAACGTATAACGTATAACGTATAACGTATAACGTATAACGTATAACGTATGACGTATAACGTATAACGTATAACGTATAACGTATAACGTATAACGTATAACCTATGACGTATAACGTATAACGTATAAAGTATAACGTATAACGTATAACGTATAACGTATAACGTATAACGTATATCGAATATCGTAAAACGTATAACGTATAACGTATAACGTATAACGTGTAACGAAGTACGTATAACACATAACGTATAAAGTATAACGTATAACGTATATCGTAAAACGTATAACGTATAACGTATAACGTATAACGTATAACGTATAACGTATAACGTATAACGTATAACGTATAACGTATAACTTATAACGTATGACGCATTACATGCTACGTATAACGTATAACGTTCAACGTATAACCTATGACGTATAACGTATAACTTGTAACGTATAACGTATAACGTATAACGTACAACCTATAACGTATAACGTATAACGTATAACGTATAACGTATAACGTATAAAGTATAACGTATAACGTATAACGTATAACGTATAACGTATAACGTATAACGTATAACGTATAACGTATATCGTAAAACGTATAACGTATAACGTATAACCTATGACGTATAACGTATAACGTATAACGTATAACGTATAACGTGAAACGTATAACGCATAACGTATAACGCATAAGGTATAACGTATAACGTATAACCTATGACGTATAACGTATAACGTATATCGTATAACGTATAACGTATAACGTATAAAGTATAACGTATAACGTATATCGTAAAACGTATAACGTATAACGTATAACGTATAACGTATAACGTATAACGTATAACGTATAACGTATAACGTATAACGTATAACTTATAACGTATCACGAATAACGTAAAACGTATAACGCATAACGTATAACGTATAACGTGTGACGAAGGACGTATAACCAATAACGTAAAACGTATTACGTATTACATATTTCGTATAACGTATAACGTGAATCGTATAACTTATGACGTATAACTTATAACGTATAACATATAACGTATAACTTGTAACGAAAAACGTATAACGAATAACGTAAGACGTATGACGCATTACATATTACGTATAACGTACAACGTATAACGTATAACGTATAACGTATAACGTACAACGTATAACGTATAACGTATAACGAATATCGCACAACGTATAACGCATAACGTATAACGTATAACGTATAACGTATAACGCATAACGTATAACGTATAACGTATAACGTATAACGTATAACGTATAACGCATAACGTATAACGTATAACGTATAACCTATGGCGTATAACGTATAACGTATAACGTATAACGTATAACGTATAACGTATAACGTATAACGTATAACGTATAACGTATAACGTATAACGTATAACGTATAACGTATAACGTATAACGTATAACGTATAACGTATAACGTATAACGTATAACGTATAACGTATAACGTATAACGTATAACGTATAACGTATAACGTATAACGTATAACGTATAACGTATAACGTATAACGTATAACGTATAACGTATAACGTATAACGTATAACGTATAGCGTATAACGTATAACGTATAACGTATAACGTATAACGTATATCGTATATCGTATAACGTATTACGAATAACGTAAAACGTATAACGCATAATGTATAACGTATAACGTATAACGTATAACGTATAACCTATGACGTATAACGTATAACGTATAACGTATAACGTATAACTTGTAACGAAAAACGTATAACGAATAACGTAAAACGTATGACGCATTACATGCTACGTATAACGTATAACGTTCAACGTATAACCTATGACGTATAACGTATAACTTGTAACGTATAACGTATAACGTATAACGTACAACCTATAACGTATAACGTATAACGTATAACGTATAACGTATAACGTATAAAGTATAACGTATAACGTATAACGTATAACGTATAACGTATAACGTATAACGTATAACGTATAACGTATATCGTAAAACGTATAACGTATAACGTATAACCTATGACGTATAACGTATAACGTATAACGTATAACGTATAACGTGAAACGTATAACGCATAACGTATAACGCATAAGGTATAACGTATAACGTATAACCTATGACGTATAACGTATAACGTATATCGTATAACGTATAACGTATAACGTATAAAGTATAACGTATAACGTATATCGTAAAACGTATAACGTATAACGTATAACGTATAACGTATAACGTATAACGTATAACGTATAACGTATAACGTATAACGTATAACGTATAACGTATATCGAATATCGTAAAACGTATAACGTATAACGTATAACGTATAACGTGTAACGAAGTACGTATAACGAATAACGTATAACGTATATCGTATATCGTACATCTTATAACGTATAACGTACAACGTATAACGTATAACGTATAACGTATAACGTATAACGTATACCGTATAACGTATAACGTATAACGTATAACGTATAACGTATAACATGTAATGTATAACGTATAACGTATAACGTATAACGTATAACGTATAACGTATAACGTATAACGTATAACGTATAACGTATAACGTATAACGTATAACGTATAACGTATAACGTATAACGTATAACGTATAACGTATAACGTATAACGTATAACGTATAATGAATAGCGTATAACGTATAACGTATAACGTACAACGTATAACGTATCACGTTTAACGTATTACGAATACCGTATAACGTATAACATATAACGTATAACCTATGACGTATAACGAATAACGTATAACGTATAACGTATAACGTGTAACGAAGTACGTATAACGAATAACGTATAACGTATATCGTATAACGTACAACTTATAACGTATAACGTACAACGTATAACGTATAACGTACAACGTATTACGTACAACGTATAACGTATAACGTATAACGAATATCGTACAACGTATAACGCATAACGTATAACATATAACGTATAACGTATAACGCATAACGTATAACGTATAACGTATAACGTATAACGTATAACGTATAACGTATAACGTATAACGTATAACGTATAACGTATAACGTATAATGAATAGAGTATAACGTATAACGTATAACGTACAACGTATAACGTATCACGTTTAACGTATTACGAATAACGTATAACGTATAACATATAACGTATAACCTATGACGTATAACGTATAACGTATAACGCATAACGTATAACGTATAACATATAACGTATAACCTATGACGTATAACGTATAACGTATAACGCATAACGTATAACGTATAACATGTAATGTATAACGTATAACGTATAATGTATAACGTATAACGTATAACGTATAACGTATAACGTATAACGTGTAACGAAGTACGTATAACGAATAACGTATAACGTATATCGTATAACGTACAACTTATAACGTATAACGTACAACGTATAACGTATAACGTATAACGTATAACGTATAATGAATAACGTATAACGTATAGCGTATAACGTACAACGTATAACGTATCACGTTTAACGTATTACGAATAACGTATAACGTATAACGTATAACGTATAACGTATAACGTATAACGTATAACGTATAACGTATAACGTATAACGTATAACGTATAACGTATAACGCATAACGTATAACGTATAACATGTAATGTATAACGTATAATGTATAACGTATAACGTATAACGTATAACGTATAACCTATGACGTATAACGTGTAACGTATAACGTATAACGTATAACGTATAACGTATAACGTATAACGTATAACGTATAACGTATAACGTATAACGTATAACGTATAACGTATAACGTATAACGTATAACGTATAACGTATAACGTATAACGTATAACGTATAACGTATAACGTATAACGTATAACGTATAACGTATAACGTATAATGAATAGCGTATAACGTATAACGTATAACGTACAACGTATAACGTATCACGTTTAACGTATTACGAATAACGTATAACGTATAACGTATAACGTATAACGTATAACGTATAACGTATAACGTATAACGTATAACGTATAACGTATAACGTATAACGTATAACGTATAACGTATAACGTATAACGTATGACGTATAACGTATAACGTATAACGTATAACGTATAACGTATAAACTATGACGTATAACGTATAACGTATAAAGTATAACGTATAACGTATAACGTATAACGTATAACGTATAACGTATATCGAATATCGTAAAACGTATAACGTATAACGTATAACGTATAACGTGTAACGAAGTACGTATAACGAATAACGTATAACGTATATCGTATAACGTACATCTTATAACGTATAACGTACAACGTATAACGTATAACGTATAACGTATAACGTACAACGTATAACGTATAACGTATACCGTATAACGTATAACGTATGACATGTAATGTATAACGTATAACGTATAATGTATAACGTATAACGTATAACGTATAACGTATAACGTATAACGTATAACGTGTAACGAAGTACGTATAACGAATAACGTATAACGTATATCGTATAACGTACAACTTATAACGTATAACGTACAACGTATAACGTATAAGGTACAACGTATTACGTACAACGTATAACGTATAACGTATAACGAATATCGTACAACGTATAACGCATAACGTATAACGTATAACGTATAACGTATAACGCATAACGTAAAACGCATAACGTATAACGTATAACGTATAACGTATAACGTATAACGTATAACGTATAACGTATAACGTATAACGTATATCGTATAACGTACATCTTATAACGTATAACGTACAACGTATAACGTATAACGTATAACGTATAACGTACAACGTATAACGTATAACGTATAACGTATAACGTACAACGTATAACGTATCACGTTTAACGTATTACGAATAACGTATAACGTATAACGTATAACGTATAACGTATAACGTATAACGTATAACGTATAACGTATAACGTATAACGTATAACGTATAACGTATAACGTATAACGTATAACGTATGACGTATAACGTATAACGTATAACGTATAACGTATAACGTATAACGTATAACCTATGACGTATAACGTATAACGTATAAAGTATAACGTATAACGTATAACGTATAACGTATAACGTATAACGTATATCGAATATCGTAAAACGTATAACGTATAACGTATAACGTATAACGTGTAACGAAGTACGTATAACACATAACGTATAACGTATATCGTATAACGTACATCTTATAACGTATAACGTACAACGTATAACGTATAACGTATAACGTATAACGTACAACGTATAACGTATAACGTATAACGTATAACGTATAACGTATAACGTATAACGTATAACGTATAACGTATAACGTATAACGTATAACGTATAACATGTAATGTATAACGTATAACGTATAACGTATAACGTATAACGTATAACGTATAACGTATAACGTATAACGTATAACGTATAACGTATAACGTATAACGTATAACGTATAACGTATAACGTATAACATGTAATGTATAACGTATAACGTATAATGTATAACGTATAACGTATAACGTATAACGTATAACGTATAACGTGTAACGAAGTGCGTATAACGAATAACGTATAACGTATATCGTATAACGTACAACTTATAACGTATAACGTACAACGTATAACGTATAACGTATAACGTATAACGTACAACGTATAACGTATAACGTATAACGAATATCGCACAACGTATAACGCATAACGTATAACGTATAACGTATAACGTATAACGCATAACGTATAACGTATAACGTATAACGTATAACGTATAACGTATAACGTATAACGCATAACGTATAACGTATAACGTATAACCTATGGCGTATAACGTATAACGTATAACGTATAACGTATAACGTATAACGTATAACGTATAACGTATAACGTATAACGTATAACGTATAACGTATAGCGTATAACGTATAACGTATAACGTATAACGTATAACGTATATCGTATATCGTATAACGTATTACGAATAACGTAAAACGTATAACGCATAATGTATAACGTATAACGTATAACGTATAACGTATAACCTATGACGTATAACGTATAACGTATAACGTATAACGTATAACTTGTAACGAAAAACGTATAACGAATAACGTAAAACGTATGACGCATTACATGCTACGTATAACGTATAACGTTCAACGTATAACCTATGACGTATAACGTATAACTTGTAACGTATAACGTATAACGTATAACGTACAACCTATAACGTATAACGTATAACGTATAACGTATAACGTATAACGTATAAAGTATAACGTATAACGTATAACGTATAACGTATAACGTATAACGTATAACGTATAACGTATAACGTATATCGTAAAACGTATAACGTATAACGTATAACCTATGACGTATAACGTATAACGTATAACGTATAACGTATAACGTGAAACGTATAACGCATAACGTATAACGCATAAGGTATAACGTATAACGTATAACCTATGACGTATAACGTATAACGTATATCGTATAACGTATAACGTATAACGTATAAAGTATAACGTATAACGTATATCGTAAAACGTATAACGTATAACGTATAACGTATAACGTATAACGTATAACGTATAACGTATAACGTATAACGTATAACGTATAACTTATAACGTATCACGAATAACGTAAAACGTATAACGCATAACGTATAACGTATAACGTGTGACGAAGGACGTATAACCAATAACGTAAAACGTATTACGTATTACATATTTCGTATAACGTATAACGTGAATCGTATAACTTATGACGTATAACTTATAACGTATAACATATAACGTATAACTTGTAACGAAAAACGTATAACGAATAACGTAAGACGTATGACGCATTACATATTACGTATAACGTACAACGTATAACGTATAACGTATAACGTATAACGTACAACGTATAACGTATAACGTATAACGAATATCGCACAACGTATAACGCATAACGTATAACGTATAACGTATAACGTATAACGCATAACGTATAACGTATAACGTATAACGTATAACGTATAACGTATAACGCATAACGTATAACGTATAACGTATAACCTATGGCGTATAACGTATAACGTATAACGTATAACGTATAACGTATAACGTATAACGTATAACGTATAACGTATAACGTATAACGTATAACGTATAACGTATAACGTATAACGTATAACGTATAACGTATAACGTATAACGTATAACGTATAACGTATAACGTATAACGTATAACGTATAACGTATAACGTATAACGTATAACGTATAACGTATAACGTATAACGTATAACGTATAACGTATAACGTATAACGTATAACGTATAACGTATAGCGTATAACGTATAACGTATAACGTATAACGTATAACGTATATCGTATATCGTATAACGTATTACGAATAACGTAAAACGTATAACGCATAATGTATAACGTATAACGTATAACGTATAACGTATAACCTATGACGTATAACGTATAACGTATAACGTATAACGTATAACTTGTAACGAAAAACGTATAACGAATAACGTAAAACGTATGACGCATTACATGCTACGTATAACGTATAACGTTCAACGTATAACCTATGACGTATAACGTATAACTTGTAACGTATAACGTATAACGTATAACGTACAACCTATAACGTATAACGTATAACGTATAACGTATAACGTATAACGTATAAAGTATAACGTATAACGTATAACGTATAACGTATAACGTATAACGTATAACGTATAACGTATAACGTATATCGTAAAACGTATAACGTATAACGTATAACCTATGACGTATAACGTATAACGTATAACGTATAACGTATAACGTGAAACGTATAACGCATAACGTATAACGCATAAGGTATAACGTATAACGTATAACCTATGACGTATAACGTATAACGTATATCGTATAACGTATAACGTATAACGTATAAAGTATAACGTATAACGTATATCGTAAAACGTATAACGTATAACGTATAACGTATAACGTATAACGTATAACGTATAACGTATAACGTATAACGTATAACGTATAACGTATATCGAATATCGTAAAACGTATAACGTATAACGTATAACGTATAACGTGTAACGAAGTACGTATAACGAATAACGTATAACGTATATCGTATATCGTACATCTTATAACGTATAACGTACAACGTATAACGTATAACGTATAACGTATAACGTATAACGTATACCGTATAACGTATAACGTATAACGTATAACGTATAACGTATAACATGTAATGTATAACGTATAACGTATAACGTATAACGTATAACGTATAACGTATAACGTATAACGTATAACGTATAACGTATAACGTATAACGTATAACGTATAACGTATAACGTATAACGTATAACGTATAACGTATAACGTATAACGTATAACGTATAATGAATAGCGTATAACGTATAACGTATAACGTACAACGTATAACGTATCACGTTTAACGTATTACGAATACCGTATAACGTATAACATATAACGTATAACCTATGACGTATAACGAATAACGTATAACGTATAACGTATAACGTGTAACGAAGTACGTATAACGAATAACGTATAACGTATATCGTATAACGTACAACTTATAACGTATAACGTACAACGTATAACGTATAACGTACAACGTATTACGTACAACGTATAACGTATAACGTATAACGAATATCGTACAACGTATAACGCATAACGTATAACATATAACGTATAACGTATAACGCATAACGTATAACGTATAACGTATAACGTATAACGTATAACGTATAACGTATAACGTATAACGTATAACGTATAACGTATAACGTATAATGAATAGAGTATAACGTATAACGTATAACGTACAACGTATAACGTATCACGTTTAACGTATTACGAATAACGTATAACGTATAACATATAACGTATAACCTATGACGTATAACGTATAACGTATAACGCATAACGTATAACGTATAACATATAACGTATAACCTATGACGTATAACGTATAACGTATAACGCATAACGTATAACGTATAACATGTAATGTATAACGTATAACGTATAATGTATAACGTATAACGTATAACGTATAACGTATAACGTATAACGTGTAACGAAGTACGTATAACGAATAACGTATAACGTATATCGTATAACGTACAACTTATAACGTATAACGTACAACGTATAACGTATAACGTATAACGTATAACGTATAATGAATAACGTATAACGTATAGCGTATAACGTACAACGTATAACGTATCACGTTTAACGTATTACGAATAACGTATAACGTATAACGTATAACGTATAACGTATAACGTATAACGTATAACGTATAACGTATAACGTATAACGTATAACGTATAACGTATAACGCATAACGTATAACGTATAACATGTAATGTATAACGTATAATGTATAACGTATAACGTATAACGTATAACGTATAACCTATGACGTATAACGTGTAACGTATAACGTATAACGTATAACGTATAACGTATAACGTATAACGTATAACGTATAACGTATAACGTATAACGTATAACGTATAACGTATAACGTATAACGTATAACGTATAACGTATAACGTATAACGTATAACGTATAACGTATAACGTATAACGTATAACGTATAACGTATAACGTATAATGAATAGCGTATAACGTATAACGTATAACGTACAACGTATAACGTATCACGTTTAACGTATTACGAATAACGTATAACGTATAACGTATAACGTATAACGTATAACGTATAACGTATAACGTATAACGTATAACGTATAACGTATAACGTATAACGTATAACGTATAACGTATAACGTATAACGTATGACGTATAACGTATAACGTATAACGTATAACGTATAACGTATAAACTATGACGTATAACGTATAACGTATAAAGTATAACGTATAACGTATAACGTATAACGTATAACGTATAACGTATATCGAATATCGTAAAACGTATAACGTATAACGTATAACGTATAACGTGTAACGAAGTACGTATAACGAATAACGTATAACGTATATCGTATAACGTACATCTTATAACGTATAACGTACAACGTATAACGTATAACGTATAACGTATAACGTACAACGTATAACGTATAACGTATACCGTATAACGTATAACGTATGACATGTAATGTATAACGTATAACGTATAATGTATAACGTATAACGTATAACGTATAACGTATAACGTATAACGTATAACGTATAACGTGTAACGAAGTACGTATAACGAATAACGTATAACGTATATCGTATAACGTACAACTTATAACGTATAACGTACAACGTATAACGTATAAGGTACAACGTATTACGTACAACGTATAACGTATAACGTATAACGAATATCGTACAACGTATAACGCATAACGTATAACGTATAACGTATAACGTATAACGCATAACGTAAAACGCATAACGTATAACGTATAACGTATAACGTATAACGTATAACGTATAACGTATAACGTATAACGTATAACGTATAACGTATGACGTATAACGTATAACGTATAACGTATAACGTATAACGTATAACCTATGACGTATAACGTATAACGTATAAAGTATAACGTATAACGTATAACGTATAACGTATAACGTATAACGTATATCGAATATCGTAAAACGTATAACGTATAACGTATAACGTATAACGTGTAACGAAATACGTATAACGAATAACGTATAACGTATATCGTATAACGTACATCTTATAACGTATAACGTACAACGTATAACGTATAACGTATAACGTATAACGTATAACGTACAACGTATAACGTATAACGTATAACGTATACCGTATAACGTATAACGTATAACGTATAACGTATAACGTATAACATGTAATGTATAACGTATAACGTATAACGTATAACGTATAACGTATAACGTATAACGTATAACGTATAACGTATAACGTATAACGTATGACGTATAACGTATAACGTATAACGTATAACGTATAACGTATAACCTATGACGTATAACGTGTAACGTATAAAGTATAACGTATAACGTACAACGTATAACGTATAAGGTACAACGTATTACGTACAACGTATAACGTATAACGTATAACGAATATCGTACAACGTATAACGCATAACGTATAACGTATAACGTATAACGTATAACGCATAACGTAAAACGCATAACGTATAACGTATAACGTATAACGTATAACGTATAACGTATAACGTATAACGTATAACGTATAACGTATAATGTACAATGTATAACATGTAACGTGTAGCGTATAACGTACAACGTATAACGTATAACGTATAACGTATGACGTATAACGTATAACGTATAACGTATAACGTATAACGTATAACGTATAACGTATAACGTATAACGTATAACGTATAACCTATGACGTATAACGTATAACGTATAACGTATAACGTATAACGTATAACGTATAACGTATAACGTATAACGTAAAACGTATAACGTATAACGTATAACGTATAACGTATAACGTATAACGTATAACGTATGACGTATAACGTATAACGTATAACGTATAACATATCACGTATAACCTATGACGTATAACGTATAACGTATAACGTATAACGTATAACGTATAACGTATAACGTATAACGTATAATGTACAATGTATAACATGTAACGTGTAGCGTATAACGTACAACGTATAACGTATAACGTATAACGTATGACGTATAACGTATAACGTATAACGTATATCGAATATCGTAAAACGTATAACGTATAACGTATAACGTATAACGTGTAACGAAGTACGTATAACGAATAACGTATATCGTATATCGTATAACGTACATCTTATAACGTATAACGTACAACGTATAACGTATAACGTATAACGTATAACGTACAACGTATAACGTATAACGTATAACGTATAACGTATAACGTATAACGTATAACGTATAACGTATAACGTACAACGTATAACGTATAACGTATAACGAATATCGCACAACGTATAACGCATAACGTATAACGTATAACGTATAACGTATAACGCATAACGTATAACGTATAACGTATAACGTATAACGTATAACGTATAACGTATAACGCATAACGTATAACGTATAACGTATAACCTATGGCGTATAACGTATAACGTATAACGTATAACGTATAACGTATAACGTATAACGTATAACGTATAACGTATAACGTATAACGTATAACGTATAGCGTATAACGTATAACGTATAACGTATAACGTATAACGTATATCGTATATCGTATAACGTATTACGAATAACGTAAAACGTATAACGCATAATGTATAACGTATAACGTATAACGTATAACGTATAACCTATGACGTATAACGTATAACGTATAACGTATAACGTATAACTTGTAACGAAAAACGTATAACGAATAACGTAAAACGTATGACGCATTACATGCTACGTATAACGTATAACGTTCAACGTATAACCTATGACGTATAACGTATAACTTGTAACGTATAACGTATAACGTATAACGTACAACCTATAACGTATAACGTATAACGTATAACGTATAACGTATAACGTATAAAGTATAACGTATAACGTATAACGTATAACGTATAACGTATAACGTATAACGTATAACGTATAACGTATATCGTAAAACGTATAACGTATAACGTATAACCTATGACGTATAACGTATAACGTATAACGTATAACGTATAACGTGAAACGTATAACGCATAACGTATAACGCATAAGGTATAACGTATAACGTATAACCTATGACGTATAACGTATAACGTATATCGTATAACGTATAACGTATAACGTATAAAGTATAACGTATAACGTATATCGTAAAACGTATAACGTATAACGTATAACGTATAACGTATAACGTATAACGTATAACGTATAACGTATAACGTATAACGTATAACTTATAACGTATCACGAATAACGTAAAACGTATAACGCATAACGTATAACGTATAACGTGTGACGAAGGACGTATAACCAATAACGTAAAACGTATTACGTATTACATATTTCGTATAACGTATAACGTGAATCGTATAACTTATGACGTATAACTTATAACGTATAACATATAACGTATAACTTGTAACGAAAAACGTATAACGAATAACGTAAGACGTATGACGCATTACATATTACGTATAACGTACAACGTATAACGTATAACGTATAACGTATAACGTACAACGTATAACGTATAACGTATAACGAATATCGCACAACGTATAACGCATAACGTATAACGTATAACGTATAACGTATAACGCATAACGTATAACGTATAACGTATAACGTATAACGTATAACGTATAACGCATAACGTATAACGTATAACGTATAACCTATGGCGTATAACGTATAACGTATAACGTATAACGTATAACGTATAACGTATAACGTATAACGTATAACGTATAACGTATAACGTATAACGTATAACGTATAACGTATAACGTATAACGTATAACGTATAACGTATAACGTATAACGTATAACGTATAACGTATAACGTATAACGTATAACGTATAACGTATAACGTATAACGTATAACGTATAACGTATAACGTATAACGTATAACGTATAACGTATAACGTATAACGTATAACGTATAACGTATAACGTATAGCGTATAACGTATAACGTATAACGTATAACGTATAACGTATATCGTATATCGTATAACGTATTACGAATAACGTAAAACGTATAACGCATAATGTATAACGTATAACGTATAACGTATAACGTATAACCTATGACGTATAACGTATAACGTATAACGTATAACGTATAACTTGTAACGAAAAACGTATAACGAATAACGTAAAACGTATGACGCATTACATGCTACGTATAACGTATAACGTTCAACGTATAACCTATGACGTATAACGTATAACTTGTAACGTATAACGTATAACGTATAACGTACAACCTATAACGTATAACGTATAACGTATAACGTATAACGTATAACGTATAAAGTATAACGTATAACGTATAACGTATAACGTATAACGTATAACGTATAACGTATAACGTATAACGTATATCGTAAAACGTATAACGTATAACGTATAACCTATGACGTATAACGTATAACGTATAACGTATAACGTATAACGTGAAACGTATAACGCATAACGTATAACGCATAAGGTATAACGTATAACGTATAACCTATGACGTATAACGTATAACGTATATCGTATAACGTATAACGTATAACGTATAAAGTATAACGTATAACGTATATCGTAAAACGTATAACGTATAACGTATAACGTATAACGTATAACGTATAACGTATAACGTATAACGTATAACGTATAACGTATAACGTATATCGAATATCGTAAAACGTATAACGTATAACGTATAACGTATAACGTGTAACGAAGTACGTATAACGAATAACGTATAACGTATATCGTATATCGTACATCTTATAACGTATAACGTACAACGTATAACGTATAACGTATAACGTATAACGTATAACGTATACCGTATAACGTATAACGTATAACGTATAACGTATAACGTATAACATGTAATGTATAACGTATAACGTATAACGTATAACGTATAACGTATAACGTATAACGTATAACGTATAACGTATAACGTATAACGTATAACGTATAACGTATAACGTATAACGTATAACGTATAACGTATAACGTATAACGTATAACGTATAACGTATAATGAATAGCGTATAACGTATAACGTATAACGTACAACGTATAACGTATCACGTTTAACGTATTACGAATACCGTATAACGTATAACATATAACGTATAACCTATGACGTATAACGAATAACGTATAACGTATAACGTATAACGTGTAACGAAGTACGTATAACGAATAACGTATAACGTATATCGTATAACGTACAACTTATAACGTATAACGTACAACGTATAACGTATAACGTACAACGTATTACGTACAACGTATAACGTATAACGTATAACGAATATCGTACAACGTATAACGCATAACGTATAACATATAACGTATAACGTATAACGCATAACGTATAACGTATAACGTATAACGTATAACGTATAACGTATAACGTATAACGTATAACGTATAACGTATAACGTATAACGTATAATGAATAGAGTATAACGTATAACGTATAACGTACAACGTATAACGTATCACGTTTAACGTATTACGAATAACGTATAACGTATAACATATAACGTATAACCTATGACGTATAACGTATAACGTATAACGCATAACGTATAACGTATAACATATAACGTATAACCTATGACGTATAACGTATAACGTATAACGCATAACGTATAACGTATAACATGTAATGTATAACGTATAACGTATAATGTATAACGTATAACGTATAACGTATAACGTATAACGTATAACGTGTAACGAAGTACGTATAACGAATAACGTATAACGTATATCGTATAACGTACAACTTATAACGTATAACGTACAACGTATAACGTATAACGTATAACGTATAACGTATAATGAATAACGTATAACGTATAGCGTATAACGTACAACGTATAACGTATCACGTTTAACGTATTACGAATAACGTATAACGTATAACGTATAACGTATAACGTATAACGTATAACGTATAACGTATAACGTATAACGTATAACGTATAACGTATAACGTATAACGCATAACGTATAACGTATAACATGTAATGTATAACGTAAAATGTATAACGTATAACGTATAACGTATAACGTATAACCTATGACGTATAACGTGTAACGTATAACGTATAACGTATAACGTATAACGTATAACGTATAACGTATAACGTATAACGTATAACGTATAACGTATAACGTATAACGTATAACGTATAACGTATAACGTATAACGTATAACGTATAACGTATAACGTATAACGTATAACGTATAACGTATAACGTATAACGTATAACGTATAATGAATAGCGTATAACGTATAACGTATAACGTACAACGTATAACGTATCACGTTTAACGTATTACGAATAACGTATAACGTATAACGTATAACGTATAACGTATAACGTATAACGTATAACGTATAACGTATAACGTATAACGTATAACGTATAACGTATAACGTATAACGTATAACGTATAACGTATGACGTATAACGTATAACGTATAACGTATAACGTATAACGTATAACGTATAAACTATGACGTATAACGTATAACGTATAAAGTATAACGTATAACGTATAACGTATAACGTATAACGTATAACGTATATCGAATATCGTAAAACGTATAACGTATAACGTATAACGTATAACGTGTAACGAAGTACGTATAACGAATAACGTATAACGTATATCGTATAACGTACATCTTATAACGTATAACGTACAACGTATAACGTATAACGTATAACGTATAACGTACAACGTATAACGTATAACGTATACCGTATAACGTATAACGTATGACATGTAATGTATAACGTATAACGTATAATGTATAACGTATAACGTATAACGTATAACGTATAACGTATAACGTATAACGTGTAACGAAGTACGTATAACGAATAACGTATAACGTATATCGTATAACGTACAACTTATAACGTATAACGTACAACGTATAACGTATAAGGTACAACGTATTACGTACAACGTATAACGTATAACGTATAACGAATATCGTACAACGTATAACGCATAACGTATAACGTATAACGTATAACGTATAACGCATAACGTAAAACGCATAACGTATAACGTATAACGTATAACGTATAACGTATAACGTATAACGTATAACGTATAACGTATAACGTATAACGTATGACGTATAACGTATAACGTATAACGTATAACGTATAACGTATAACCTATGACGTATAACGTATAACGTATAAAGTATAACGTATAACGTATAACGTATAACGTATAACGTATAACGTATATCGAATATCGTAAAACGTATAACGTATAACGTATAACGTATAACGTGTAACGAAATACGTATAACGAATAACGTATAACGTATATCGTATAACGTACATCTTATAACGTATAACGTACAACGTATAACGTATAACGTATAACGTATAACGTATAACGTACAACGTATAACGTATAACGTATAACGTATACCGTATAACGTATAACGTATAACGTATAACGTATAACGTATAACATGTAATGTATAACGTATAACGTATAACGTATAACGTATAACGTATAACGTATAACGTATAACGTATAACGTATAACGTATAACGTATGACGTATAACGTATAACGTATAACGTATAACGTATAACGTATAACCTATGACGTATAACGTGTAACGTATAAAGTATAACGTATAACGTACAACGTATAACGTATAAGGTACAACGTATTACGTACAACGTATAACGTATAACGTATAACGAATATCGTACAACGTATAACGCATAACGTATAACGTATAACGTATAA
This sequence comes from Ptiloglossa arizonensis, assembly GCF_051014685.1. Lineage (NCBI taxonomy): Eukaryota > Metazoa > Arthropoda > Insecta > Hymenoptera > Colletidae > Ptiloglossa > Ptiloglossa arizonensis. The sequence goes on along the minus strand of NW_027479038.1, from coordinate 151,081 downwards.
CGTATAACGCATAACGTAAAACGCATAACGTATAACGTATAACGTATAACGTATAACGTATAACGTATAACGTATAACGTATAACGTATAACGTATAATGTACAATGTATAACATGTAACGTGTAGCGTATAACGTACAACGTATAACGTATAACGTATAACGTATGACGTATAACGTATAACGTATAACGTATAACGTATAACGTATAACGTATAACGTATAACGTATAACGTATAACGTATAACCTATGACGTATAACGTATAACGTATAACGTATAACGTATAACGTATAACGTATAACGTATAACGTATAACGTATAACGTATAACGTATAACGTATAACGTATAACGTATAACGTATAACGTATAACGTATAACGTATAACGTAAAACGTATAACGTATAACGTATAACGTATAACGTATAACGTATAACGTATAACGTATGACGTATAACGTATAACGTATAACGTATAACATATCACGTATAACCTATGACGTATAACGTATAACGTATAACGTATAACGTATAACGTATAACGTATAACGTATAACGTATAATGTACAATGTATAACATGTAACGTGTAGCGTATAACGTACAACGTATAACGTATAACGTATAACGTATGACGTATAACGTATAACGTATAACGTATATCGAATATCGTAAAACGTATAACGTATAACGTATAACGTATAACGTGTAACGAAGTACGTATAACGAATAACGTATATCGTATATCGTATAACGTACATCTTATAACGTATAACGTACAACGTATAACGTATAACGTATAACGTATAACGTACAACGTATAACGTATAACGTATAACGTATAACGTATAACGTATAACGTATAACGTATAACGTATAACGTATAACGTATAACGTATAACATGTAATGTATAACGTATAACGTATAACGTATAACGTACAACGTATAACGTATAACGTATAACGTATAACGTATAACGTATAACGTATAACGTATAACGTATAATGTACAATGTATAACATGTAACGTGTAGCGTATAACGTACAACGTATAACGTATAACGTATAACGTATGACGTATAACGTATAACGTATAACGTATATCGAATATCGGAAAACGTATAACGTATAACGTATAACGTATAACGTGTAACGAAGTACGTATAACGAATAACGTATAACGTATATCGTATAACGTACATCTTATAACGTATAACGTACAACGTATAACGTATAACGTATAACGTATAACGTACAACGTATAACGTATAACGTATAACGTATAACGTACAACGTATAACGTATCACGTTTAACGTATTACGAATAACGTATAACGTATAACGTATAACGTATAACGTATAACGTATAACGTATAACGTATAACGTATAACGTATAACGTATAACGTATAACGTATAACGTATAACGTATAACGTATAACGTATAACGTATGACGTATAACGTATAACGTATAACGTATAACGTATAACGTATAACCTATGACGTATAACGTATAACGTATAAAGTATAACGTATAACGTATAACGTATAACGTATAACGTATAACGTATATCGAATATCGTAAAACGTATAACGTATAACGTATAACGTATAACGTGTAACGAAGTACGTATAACACATAACGTATAACGTATATCGTATAACGTACATCTTATAACGTATAACGTACAACGTATAACGTATAACGTATAACGTATAACGTACAACGTATAACGTATAACGTATAACGTATAACGTATAACGTATAACGTATAACGTATAACGTATAACGTATAACGTATAACGTATAACGTATAACATGTAATGTATAACGTATAACGTATAACGTATAACGTATAACGTATAACGTATAACGTATAACGTATAACGTATAACGTATAACGTATAACGTATAACGTATAACGTATAACGTATAACGTATAACGTATAACGTATAACGTATAACATGTAATGTATAACGTATAACGTATAACGTATAACGTATAACGTATAACGTATAACGTATAAAGTATAACGTATAACGTATAACGTATAACGTATAACGTATAACGTATAACGTATAACGTATAACGTATATCGTAAAACGTATAACGTATAACGTATAACCTATGACGTATAACGTATAACGTATAACGTATAACGTATAACGTGAAACGTATAACGCATAACGTATAACGCATAAGGTATAACGTATAACGTATAACCTATGACGTATAACGTATAACGTATATCGTATAACGTATAACGTATAACGTATAAAGTATAACGTATAACGTATATCGTAAAACGTATAACGTATAACGTATAACGTATAACGTATAACGTATAACGTATAACGTATAACGTATAACGTATAACGTATAACTTATAACGTATCACGAATAACGTAAAACGTATAACGCATAACGTATAACGTATAACGTGTGACGAAGGACGTATAACCAATAACGTAAAACGTATTACGTATTACATATTTCGTATAACGTATAACGTGAATCGTATAACTTATGACGTATAACTTATAACGTATAACATATAACGTATAACTTGTAACGAAAAACGTATAACGAATAACGTAAGACGTATGACGCATTACATATTACGTATAACGTACAACGTATAACGTATAACGTATAACGTATAACGTATAACGTATAACGTATAACATATAACGTATAACGTATAGCGTATAGCATGTAACGTATAACGTATAACGTATAACGTATAACGTATAACGTATAACGTATAACGTATAACGTATAACGTATAACGTATAACGTATAACGTATAACGTATAACGTATAACGTATAACGTATAACGTATAACGTATAACGTATAACGTATAACGTATAACGTATGACGTATAACGTATAACGTATAACGTATAACGTATAACGTATAACGTATAACGTATAACGTATAACGTATAACGTATAACGTATAACGTATAACGTATAACGTTTAACGTATAACGTATAACGTATAACGAATAACTTATAACGTATCACGAATAACGTAAAACGTATAACGCATAACGTATAACGTATAACGTATAACGTATAACGTATAACGTATAATGTATAACGTATAACGTATATCGTAAAACGTATAACGTATAACGTATAACGTATAACGTATAACGTATAACGTATAACCTATGACGTATAACGTATAACGTATAACGTATAACGTATAACGTATAACGTATAACGTATAACGTATAACGTATATCGTAAAACGTTTAACGTATAACGTATAACGTATAACGTATAACGTATAACGTATAACGCATAACGTATAACGTATAACGTATAACGTATAACGTATAACGTATAACCTATGACGTATAACGTATAACGTATAACGTATAACGTATAACGTATAACGTATAACGTATAACGTATAACGTATACCGCATAACGTATAACGTATAACGTATAACGTATAACGAATAACGTAAAACGTATAACGCATAACGTATATCGTATACCGCATAACGTATAACGTATAACGTATAACGTATAACATTTAACGCATAACGAATAACGTATAACGTATAACCTATGACGTATAACGTATAACGTATAACGTAAAACGTATAACGTATATCGTAAAACGTTTAACGTATAGCGTATAACGTATATCGTATAACGTATAACGTATAACGTATAACGTATAACGTATAACGTATATCGTATAACGTATAACGTATAACGTATAACGTATAACGTATAACGTATAACGAATAACGTAAAACGTATAACGCATAACGTATATCGTATACCGCATAACGTATAACGTATAACGTATAACGTATAACATATAACGCATAACGAATAACGTATAACGTATAACCTATGACGTATAACGTGTAACGTATAACGTATAACGTATAACGTGTATCGTAAAACGTTTAACGTATAGCGTATAACGTATAACGTATAACGTATAACGTATAACGTATAACGTATAACGTTTAACGTATAACGTATAACGTATAACCTTTAACGTATAACGTATAACGTATAACGTATAACGTATAACGTATAACGTATAACGTATAACGTATAACGTATAACGTATAACGTATAACGTATAACGTATAACGTATAACGTATAACGTATAACGTATAACGTATAACGTATAACGTATAACGTATAACGTATAACGTATAACGTATAACGTATAACGTATAACGTATAACGTATAACGTATAACGTATAACGTATAACGTATAACGTTTAACGTATAACGTATAACGTATAACGTATAACTTATAACGTATCACGAATAACGTAAAACGTATAACGCATAACGTATAACGTATAACGTATAACGTATAACGTATAACGTATAATGTATAACGTATAACGTATATCGTAAAACGTATAACGTATAACGTATAACGTATAACGTATAACGTATAACGTATAACGTATAACGTATAACGTATAACGTATAACGAATAACTTATAACGTATCACGAATAACGTAAAACGTATAACGCATAACGTATAACGTATAACGTATAACGTATAACGTATAACGTATAATGTATAACGTATAACGTATATCGTAAAACGTATAACGTATAACGTATAACGTATAACGTATAACGTATAACGTATAACCTATGACGTATAACGTATAACGTATAACGTATAACGTATAACGTGTATCGTAAAACGTTTAACGTATAGCGTATAACGTATAACGTATAACGTATAACGTATAACGTATAACGTATAACGTTTAACGTATAACGTATAACCCTTAACGTATAACGTATAACGTATAACGTATAACGTATAACGTATAACGTATAACGTATAACGTATAACGTATAACGTATAACGTATAACGTATAACGTATAACGTATACCGCATAACGTATAACGTATAACGTATAACGTATAACGTATAACGTATAACGAATAACGTAAAACGTATAACGCATAACGTATATCGTATACCGCATAACGTATAACGTATAACGTATAACGTATAACATTTAACGCATAACGAATAACGTATAACGTATAACCTATGACGTATGACGTATAACGTATAACGTATAACGTATAACGTATAACGTATAACGTATAACGTATAACGTATAACGTATAACGTATAACGTATAACGTATAACGTATAACGTATAACGTATAACGTATAACGTATAACGTATAACGTATATCGTAAAACGTTTAACGTATAACGTATAACGTATAACGTATAACGTATAACGTATAACGCATAACGTATAACGTATAACGTATAACGTATAACGTATAACGTATAACCTATGACGTATAACGTATAACGTATAACGTATAACGTATAACGTATAACGTATAACGTATAACGTATACCGCATAACGTATAACGTATAACGTATAACGTATAACGAATAACGTAAAACGTATAACGCATAACGTATATCGTATACCGCATAACGTATAACGTATAACGTATAACGTATAACATTTAACGCATAACGAATAACGTATAACGTATAACCTATGACGTATAGCGTATAACGTATAACGTATAACGTAAAACGTATAACGTATATCGTAAAACGTTTAACGTATAGCGTATAACGTATATCGTATAACGTATAACGTATAACGTATAACGTATAACGTATATCGTATAACGTATAACGTATAACGTATAACGTATAACCTATACCGCATAACGTATAACCTATGACGTATAACGTATAACGTATAACGTATAACGTATAACGTATAACGTATAACGTATAACGTATAACGTATAACGTATAACGTATAACGTATAACGTATAACGTATAACCTATGACGTATAACGTATAACGTATTACGTATAACGTATAACGTGTATCGTAAAACGTTTAACGTATAGCGTATAACGTATAACGTATAACGTATAACGTATAACGTATAACGTATAACGTTTAACGTATAACGTATAACCCTTAACGTATAACGTATAACGTATAACGTATAACGTACAACGTATAACGTATAACGTATAACGTATAACGTATAACGTATAACGTATAACGTATAACGTATAACGTATAACGTATAACGTATACCGCATAACGTATAACGTATAACGTATAACGTATAACGTATAACGTATAACGAATAACGAAAAACGTATAATGCATAACGTATATCGTATACCGCATAACGTATAACGTATAACGTATAACGTATAACATTTAACGCATAACGAATAACGTATAACGTATAACCTATGACGTATAACGTATAACGTATAACGTAAAACGTATAACGTATATCGTAAAACGTTTAACGTATAGCGTATAACGTATATCGTATAACGTATAACGTATAACGTGTAACGTATAACGTATAACGTATAACGAATAACGTAAAACGTATAACGCATAACGTATATCGTATACCGCATAACGTATAACGTATAACGTATAACGTATAACATATAACGCATAACGAATAACGTATAACGTATAACCTATGACGTATAACGTATAACGTATAACGTATAACGTATAACGTGTATCGTAAAACGTTTAACGTATAGCGTATAACGTATAACGTATAACGTATAACGTATAACGTGTAACGTATAACGTTTAACGTATAACGTATAACCTTTAACGTATAACGTATAACGTATAACGTATAACGTATAACGTATAACGTATAACGTATAACGTATAACGTATAACGTATAACGTATAACGTATAACGTATAACGTATAACGTATAACATGTAATGTATAACGTATAACGTATAACGTATAACGTATAACGTATAACGTATAACGTATAACGTATAACGTATAACGTATAACGTATAACGTATAACGTATAACGTATAACGTATAACGTATAACGTATAACGTATAACATGTAATGTATAACGTATAACGAATAATGTATAACGTATAACCTATGACGTATAACGTATAACGTATAACGTATAACGTATAACGTATAACGTATAACGTATAACGTATAACGTATAACGTATAACGTATAACGTTTAACGTATAACGTATAACCTTTAACGTATAACGTATAACGTATAACGTATAACGTATAACGTATAACGTATAACGTATAACGTATAACGTATAACGTATAACGTATAACGTATAACGTATAACGTATAACGTATAACGTATAACGTATAACGTATAACGTATAACGTATAACGTATAACGTATAACGTATAACGTATAACGTATAACGTATAACGTATAACGTATAACGTATAACGTATAACGTATAACGTATAACGTATAACGTATAACGTATAACGTATAACGTTTAACGTTTAACGTATAACGTATAACGTATAACGTATTACGTATAACTTATAACGTATCACGAATAACGTAAAACGTATAACGCATAACGTATAACGTATAACGTATAACGTATAACGTTTAACGTATAACGTATAACGTATAACGTATAACGTATAACGTATAACGTATAACGTATAACGTATAACGTATAACGTATAACGTATAACGTATAACGTATAACGTATAACGTATAACGTATAACGTATAACGTATAACGTATAACGTATAACGTATAACGTATAACGTATAACGTATAACGTATAACGTATAACGTATAACGTATAACGTATAACGTATAACGTATAACGTTTAACGTATAAATTATAACGTATAACGTATAACTTATAACGTATCACGAATAACGTAAAACGTATAACGCATAACGTATAACGTATAACGTATAACGTATAACGTATAACGTATAATGTATAACGTATAACGTATATCGTAAAACGTATAACGTATAACGTATAACGTATAACGTATAACGTATAACGTATAACCTATGACGTATAACGTATAACGTATAACGTATAACGTATAACGTGTATCGTAAAACGTTTAACGTATAGCGTATAACGTATAACGTATAACGTATAACGTATAACGTATAACGTATAACGTTTAACGTATAACGTATAACCCTTAACGTATAACGTATAACGTATAACGTATAACGTATGACGTATAACGCATAACGTATAACGTATAACGTATAACGTATAACGTATAACGTATAACGTATAACGTATACCACATAACGTATAACGTATAACGTATAACGTATAACGTATAACGTATAACGAATAACGTAAAACGTATAACGCATAACGTATATCGTATACCGCATAACGTATAACGTATAACGTATAACGTATAACATTTAACGCATAACGAATAACGTATAACGTATAACCTATGACGTATAACGTATAACGTATAACGTAAAACGTATAACGTATATCGTAAAACGTTTAACGTATAGCGTATAACGTATATCGTATAACGTATAACGTATTACGTATAACGTATAACGTATAACGTATATCGTATAACGTATAACGTATAACGTATAACGTATAACGTATAACGTATAACGTATAACGTGAAACGTATAACGCATAACGTATAACGCATAAGGTATAACGTATAACGTATAACCTATGACGTATAACGTATAACGTATATCGTATAACGTATAACGTATAACGTATAAAGTATAACGTATAACGTATATCGTAAAACGTATAACGTATAACGTATAACGTATAACGTATAACGTATAACGTATAACGTATAACGTATAACGTATAACGTATAACTTATAACGTATCACGAATAACGTAAAACGTATAACGCATAACGTATAACGTATAACGTGTGACGAAGGACGTATAACCAATAACGTAAAACGTATTACGTATTACATATTTCGTATAACGTATAACGTGAATCGTATAACTTATGACGTATAACTTATAACGTATAACATATAACGTATAACTTGTAACGAAAAACGTATAACGAATAACGTAAGACGTATGACGCATTACATATTACGTATAACGTACAACGTATAACGTATAACGTATAACGTATAACGTATAACGTATAACGTATAACATATAACGTATAACGTATAGCGTATAGCATGTAACGTATAACGTATAACGTATAACGTATAACGTATAACGTATAATGTATAACGTATAACGTATATCGTAAAACGTATAACGTATAACGTATAACGTATAACGTATAACGTATAACGTATAACCTATGACGTATAACGTATAACGTATAACGTATAACGTATAACGTGTATCGTAAAACGTTTAACGTATAGCGTATAACGTATAACGTATAACGTATAACGTATAACGTATAACGTATAACGTTTAACGTATAACGTATAACCCTTAACGTATAACGTATAACGTATAACGTATAACGTATGACGTATAACGCATAACGTATAACGTATAACGTATAACGTATAACGTATAACGTATAACGTATAACGTATACCACATAACGTATAACGTATAACGTATAACGTATAACGTATAACGTATAACGAATAACGTAAAACGTATAACGCATAACGTATATCGTATACCGCATAACGTATAACGTATAACGTATAACGTATAACATTTAACGCATAACGAATAACGTATAACGTATAACCTATGACGTATAACGTATAACGTATAACGTAAAACGTATAACGTATATCGTAAAACGTTTAACGTATAGCGTATAACGTATATCGTATAACGTATAACGTATTACGTATAACGTATAACGTATAACGTATATCGTATAACGTATAACGTATAACGTATAACGTATAACGTATAACGTATAACGTATAACGTGAAACGTATAACGCATAACGTATAACGCATAAGGTATAACGTATAACGTATAACCTATGACGTATAACGTATAACGTATATCGTATAACGTATAACGTATAACGTATAAAGTATAACGTATAACGTATATCGTAAAACGTATAACGTATAACGTATAACGTATAACGTATAACGTATAACGTATAACGTATAACGTATAACGTATAACGTATAACTTATAACGTATCACGAATAACGTAAAACGTATAACGCATAACGTATAACGTATAACGTGTGACGAAGGACGTATAACCAATAACGTAAAACGTATTACGTATTACATATTTCGTATAACGTATAACGTGAATCGTATAACTTATGACGTATAACTTATAACGTATAACATATAACGTATAACTTGTAACGAAAAACGTATAACGAATAACGTAAGACGTATGACGCATTACATATTACGTATAACGTACAACGTATAACGTATAACGTATAACGTATAACGTATAACGTATAACGTATAACGTATAACATATAACGTATAACGTATAGCGTATAGCATGTAACGTATAACGTATAACGTATAACGTATAACGTATGACGTATAACGTATAACGTATAACGTATAACGTATAACGTATAACGTATGACGTATAACGTATAACGTATAACGTATAACGTATAACGTATAACGTATAACGTATAACGTATAACGTATAACGTATAACGTATAACGTTTAACGTTTAACGTATAACCTTTAACGTATAACGTATAACGTATAACGTATAACGTATAACGTATAACGTATAACGTATAACGTATAACGTATAACGTATAACGTATAACGTATAACGTATAACGTATAACGTATAACGTTAAACGTATAACGTATAACGTATAACGTATAACGTATAACGTATAACGTATAACGTATAACGTATAACGTATAACGTATAAAGTATAACGTATAACGTATAACGTATAACGTATAACGTATAACGTATAACGTATAACGTATAACGTATAACGTATAACGTATAACGTATAACGTATAACGTATAACGTATAACGTTTAACGTATAACGTATAACGTATAACGTATAACTTATAACGTATCACGAATAACGTAAAACGTATAACGCATAACGTATAACGTATAACGTATAACGTATAACGTATAACGTATAATGTATAACGTATAACGTATATCGTAAAACGTATAACGTATAACGTATAACGTATAACGTATAACGTATAACGTATAACCTATGACGTATAACGTATAACGTATAACGTATAACGTATAACGTGTATCGTAAAACGTTTAACGTATAGCGTATAACGTATAACGTATAACGTATAACGTATAACGTATAACGTATAACGTTTAACGTATAACGTATAACCCTTAACGTATAACGTATAACGTATAACGTATAACGTATAACGTATAACGTATAACGTATAACGTATAACGTATAACGTATAACGTATAACGTATAACGTATAACGTATACCGCATAACGTATAACGTATAACGTATAACGTATAACGTATAACGTATAACGAATAACGTAAAACGTATAACGCATAACGTATATCTTATACCGCATAACGTATAACGTATAACGTATAACGTATAACATTTAACGCATAACGAATAACGTATAACGTATAACCTATGACGTATAACGTATAACGTATAACGTAAAACGTATAACGTATATCGTAAAACGTTTAACGTATAGCGTATAACGTATAACCTTTAACGTATAACGTATAACGTATAACGTATAACGTATAACGTATAACGTATAACGTATAACGTATAACGTATAACGTATAACGTATAACGTATAACGTATAACGTATAACGTATAACGTATAACGTATAACGTATAACGTATAACGTATAACGTATAACGTATAACGTATAACGTATAACGTATAACGTATAACGTATAACGTATAACGTATAACGTATAACGTATAACGTATAACGTATAACGTATAACGTATAACGTATAACGTATAACGTATAACGTTTAACGTATAACGTATAACGTATAACGTATAACTTATAACGTATCACGAATAACGTAAAACGTATAACGCATAACGTATAACGTATAACGTATAACGTATAACATATAACGTATAACGTATAACGTATAACGTATAACGTATATCGTAAAACGTATAACGTATAATGTATAACGTATAACGTATAACGTATACCGTGTAACGTATAACGTATAACGTATAACGTATACCGTATAACGAATAACGTAAGACGTATAACGCATAACGCATAACGTATAACGTGTAACGAAGAACGTATATCGAATAACGTAAAACGTATTTCGTATTACATATTTCGTATAACGTATAACGTGTATCGTACAACTTATGACGTATAACTTATAACGTATAACGTATAACGTATAAATTGTAACGAAAAACGTATATCGAATAACGTATAACTTGTAACGAAAAACGTATAACGAATAACGAAGAACGTATAACGAATAACGTATAACGTACATCGTATAACGTATAACGTATAACGTATAACGTATAAGGTATAACGTATAGCGTATAACGTATAACGTATAACGTATAACGAATAACGTAAAACGTATAACGCATAACGTATATCGTATACCGCATAACGTATAACCTATAACGTATAACGTATAACATATAACGCATAACGTATAACGTATAACGTATAACGTATAACGTATAACGTATAACGTATAACGTATAACGTATAACGTATAACGTATAACGTATAACGTATAACGTATAACGTATAACGTATAACGTATAACGTATAACGTATAACGTATAACGTATAACGTATAACGTATAACGTATAACGTATAACGTATAACGTTTAACGTATAACGTATAACGTATAACGTATATCGTATAACGTATAACGTATAACGTATAACGTATAACGTACATCGTATAACGTATAACGTATAACGTATAACGTATAACGTATAACGTATAACGTATATCGTAAAACGTTTAACGTATAGCGTATAACGTATAACGTATAACGTATAACGTATAACGTATAACGTATAACGTATAACGTATAACGTTTAGCGTATAACGTATAACGTATAACGTATAACGTATAACGTATAACGTAGAACGTATAACGTATAACGTATAACGTATAACGTATATCCTATGACGTATAACGTATAACGTATAACGTATAACGTATAACGAATAACGTATAACGTATAACGTATATCGTAAAACGTATAACGTATAACGTATAACCTATGACGTATAACGTATAACGTATAACGTATAACGTATAACGTGAAACGTATAACGCATAACGTATAACGCATAAGGTATAACGTATAACGTATAACCTATGACGTATAACGTATAACGTATATCGTATAACGTATAACGTATAACGTATAAAGTATAACGTATAACGTATATCGTAAAACGTATAACGTATAACGTATAACGTATAACGTATAACGTATAACGTATAACGTATAACGTATAACGTATAACTTATAACGTATCACGAATAACGTAAAACGTATAACGCATAACGTATAACGTATAACGTGTGACGAAGGACGTATAACCAATAACGTAAAACGTATTACGTATTACATATTTCGTATAACGTATAACGTGAATCGTATAACTTATGACGTATAACTTATAACGTATAACATATAACGTATAACTTGTAACGAAAAACGTATAACGAATAACGTAAGACGTATGACGCATTACATATTACGTATAACGTACAACGTATAACGTATAACGTATAACGTATAACGTATAACGTATAACGTATAACATATAACGTATAACGTATAGCGTATAGCATGTAACGTATAACGTATAACGTATAACGTATAACGTATAACGTATAACGTATAACGTATAACGTATAACGTATAACGTATAACGTATAACGTATAACGTATAACGTATAGCGTATAACGTATAACGTATAACGTATGACGTATAACGTATAACGTATAACGTATAACGTATAACGTATAGCGTATAACGTATAACGTATAACGTATAACGTATAACGTATAACGTATAACGTATAACGTATAACGTATAACGTATAACGTATAACGTTTAACGTATAACGTATAACCTTTAACGTATAACGTATAACGTATAACGTATAACGTATAACGTATAACGTATAACGTATAACGTATAACGTATAACGTATAACGTATAACGTATAACGTATAACGTATAACGTATAACGTATAACGTATAACGTATAACGTATAACGTATAACGTATAACGTATAACGTATAACGTATAACGTATAACGTATAACGTATAACGTATAACGTATAAAGTATAACGTATAACGTATAACGTATAACGTATAACGTATAACGTATAACGTATAACGTATAACGTATAACGTATAACGTATAACGTATAACGTATAACGTATAACGTTTAACGTATAACGTATAACGTATAACGTATAACTTATAACGTATCACGAATAACGTAAAACGTATAACGCATAACGTATAACGTATAACGTATAACGTATAACGTATAACGTATAATGTATAACGTATAACGTATATCGCAAAACGTATAACGTATAACGTATAACGTATAACGTATAACGTATAACGTATAACCTATGACGTATAACGTATAACGTATAACGTATAACGTATAACGTGTATCGTAAAACGTTTAACGTATAGCGTATAACGTATAACGTATAACGTATAACGTATAGCGTATAACGTATAACGTATAACGTATAACGAATAACGTAAAACGTATAACGCATAACGTATATCGTATACCGCATAACGTATAACCTATAACGTATAACGTATAACATATAACGCATAACGTATAACGTATAACGTATAACGTATAACGTATAACGTATAACGTATAACGTATAACGTATAACGTATAACGCAAAACGTATAACGTATAACGTATAACGTATAACGTATAACGTATAACGTATAACCTATGACGTATAACGTATAACGTATAACGTATAACGTATAACGTGTATCGTAAAACGTTTAACGTATAGCGTATAACGTATAACGTATAACGTATAACGTATAGCGTATAACGTATAACGTATAACGTATAACGAATAACGTAAAACGTATAACGCATAACGTATATCGTATACCGCATAACGTATAACCTATAACGTATAACGTATAACATATAACGCATAACGTATAACGTATAACGTATAACGTATAACGTATAACGTATAACGTATAACGTATAACGTATAACGTATAACGTATAACGTATAACGTATAACGTATAACGTATAACGTATAACGTATAACGTATAACGTATAACGTATAACGTATAACGTATAACGTATAACGTATAACGTATAACGTATAACGTATAACGTATAACGTATAACGTATAACGTATAACGTATAACGTATAATGTTTAACGTATAACGTATAACGTATAACGTATATCGTATAACGTATAACGTATAACGTATAACGTATAACGTATATCGTATAACGTATAACGTATAACGTATAACGTATAACGTATAACGTATAACGTATATCGTAAAACGTTTAACGTATAGCGTATAACGTATAACGTATAACGTATAACGTATAACGTATAACGTATAACGTATAACGTATAACGTTTAGCGTATAACGTATAACGTATAACGTATAACGTATAACGTATAACGTAGAACGTATAACGTATAACGTATAACGTATAACGTATATCCTATGACGTATAACGTATAACGTATAACGTATAACGTATAACGTATAACGTATAACGTATAACGTATAACGTATAACATATAACGTATAACGTATAACGTATAACGTATAACGTATAACGTATAACGTATAACGTATAACGTATAACGTATAACGTATAACGTATAACGTATAACGTATATCGTAAAACGTAAAACGTATAACGTATAACCTATGACGTATAACGTATAACGTATAACGTATAACGTATAACGTGAAACGTATAACGCATAACGTATAACGCATAAGGTATAACGTATAACGTATAACCTATGACGTATAACGTATAACGTATATCGTATAACGTATAACGTATAACGTATAAAGTATAACGTATAACGTATATCGTAAAACGTATAACGTATAACGTATAACGTATAACGTATAACGTATAACGTATAACGTATAACGTATAACGTATAACTTATAACGTATCACGAATAACGTAAAACGTATAACGCATAACGTATAACGTATAACGTGTGACGAAGGACGTATAACCAATAACGTAAAACGTATTACGTATTACATATTTCGTATAACGTATAACGTGAATCGTATAACTTATGACGTATAACTTATAACGTATAACATATAACGTATAACTTGTAACGAAAAACGTATAACGAATAACGTAAGACGTATGACGCATTACATATTACGTATAACGTACAACGTATAACGTATAACGTATAACGTATAACGTATAACGTATAACGTATAACGTATAACATATAACGTATAACGTATAGCGTATAGCATGTAACGTATAACGTATAACGTATAACGTATAACGTATAACGTATAACGTATAACGTATAACGTATAACGTATAACGTATAACGTATAACGTATAACGTATAACGTATAACGTATAACGTATAACGTATAACGTATGACGTATAACGTATAACGTATAACGTATAACGTATAACGTATAACGTATAACGTATAACGTATAACGTATAACGTATAACGTATAACGTATAACGTATAACGTATAACGTATAACGTATAACGTATAACGTATAACGTTTAACGTTTAACGTATAACCTTTAACGTATAGCGTATAACGTATAACGTATAACGTATAACGTATAACGTATACCGTATAACGTATAACGTATAACGTATAACGTATAACGTATAACGTATAACGTATAACGTATAACGTATAACGTATAACGTATAACGTATAACGTATAACGTATAACGTATAACGTATAACGTATAACGTATAACGTATAACGTATAACGTATAACGTTTAACGTATAACGTATAACCTTTAACGTATAACGTATAACGTATAACGTATAACGTATAACGTATAACGTATAACGTATAACGTATAACGTATAACGTATAACGTATAACGTATAACGTATAACGTATAACGTATAACGTATAACGTATAACGTATAACGTATAACGTATAACGTATAACGTATAACGTATAACGTATAACGTATAACGTATAACGTATAACGTATAACGTATAACGTATAACGTATAACGTATAACGTATAAAGTATAACGTATAACGTATAACGTATAACGTATAACGTATAACGTATAACGTATAACGTATAACGTATAACGTATAACGTATAACGTATAACGTATAACGTATAACGTATAACGTATAACGAATAACGTAAAACGTATAACGCATAACGTATATCTTATACCGCATAACGTATAACGTATAACGTATAACGTATAATGTATAACGTATAACGTATAACGTTTAACGTATAACGTATAACCCTTAACGTATAACGTATAACGTATAACGTATAACCTATGACGTATAACGTATAACGTATTACGTATAACGTATAACGTGTATCGTAAAACGTTTAACGTATAGCGTATAACGTATAACGTATAACGTATAACGTATAACGTATAACGTATAACGTATAACGTATAACGTATAACGTATAACGTATAACGTATAACGTATAACGTATAACGTATAACGTATAACGTATAACGTATAACGTATAACGTATAACGCATAACGTATAACGTATAACGTATAACGTATAACGTATAACGTATAATGTATAACGTATAACGTATATCGCAAAACGTATAACGTATAACGTATAACGTATAACGTATAACGTATAACGTATAACGTATAACCTATGACGTATAACGTATAACGTATAACGTATAACGTATAACGTGTATCGTAAAACGTTTAACGTATAGCGTATAACGTATAACGTATAACGTATAACGTATACCGCATAACGTATAACGTATAACGTATAACGTATAACGTATAACGTATAACGAATAACGTAAAACGTATAACGCATAACGTATATCTTATACCGCATAACGTATAACGTATAACGTATAACGTATAATGTATAACGTATAACGTATAACGTTTAACGTATAACGTATAACCTTTAACGTATAACGTATAACGTATAACGTATAACGTATAACGTATAACGTATAACGTATAACGTATAACGTATAACGTATAACGTATAACGTATAACGTATAACGTATAACGTATAACGTATAACGTATAACGTATAACGTATAACGTATAACGTATAACGTATAACGTATAACGTATAACGTATAACGTATAACGTATAACGTATAACGTATAACGTATAACGTATAACGTATAACGTATAACGTATAACGTATAACGTATAACGTATAACGTATAACGTATAACGTATAACGTATAACGTATAACGTATAACGTATAACGTATAACGTATAACGTATAACGTATAACGTATAACGTATAACGTATAACGTATAACGTATAACGTATAACGTATAACGTATAACGTATAACGTATAACGTATAACGTATAACGTATAACGTATAACGTATAACGTATAACGTATAACGTATAACGTTTAACGTATAACGTATAACGTATAACGTATAACTTATAACGTATCACGAATAACGTAAAACGTATAACGCATAACGTATAACGTATAACGTATAACGTATAACGTATAACGTATAATGTATAACGTATAACGTATAACGTTTAACGTATAACGTATAACCCTTAACGTATAACGTATAACGTATAACGTATAACCTATGACGTATAACGTATAACGTATTACGTATAACGTATAACGTGTATCGTATAACGTATAACGTATAACGTTTAACGTATAACGTATAACCTTTAACGTATAACGTATAACGTATAACGTATAACGTATAACGTATAACGTATAACGTATAACGTATAACGTATAACGTATAACGTATAACGTATAACGTATAACGTATAACGTATAACGTATAACGTATAACGTATAACGTATAACGTATAACGTATAACGTATAACGTATAACGTATAACGTATAACGTATAACGAATAACGAAAAACGTATAATGCATAACGTATATCGTATACCGCATAACGTATAACGTATAACGTATAACGTATAACATTTAACGCATAACGAATAACGTATAACGTATAACCTATGACGTATAACGTATAACGTATAACGTAAAACGTATAACGTATATCGTAAAACGTTTAACGTATAGCGTATAACGTATATCGTATAACGTATAACGTATAACGTATAACGTATAACGTATATCGTATAACGTATAACGTATAACGTATAACGTATAACGTATAACGTATAACGTATAACCTATAACGAATAACGTAAAACGTATAACGCATAACGTATATCGTATACCGCATAACGTATAACGTATAACGTATAACGTATAACGTATAACGTTTAACGTATAACGTATAACGTATAACGTATAACTTATAACGTATCACGAATAACGTAAAACGTATAACGCATAACGTATAACGTATAACGTATAACGTATAACGTATAACGTATAATGTATAACGTATAACGTATAACGTTTAACGTATAACGTATAACCCTTAACGTATAACGTATAACGTATAACGTATAACCTATGACGTATAACGTATAACGTATTACGTATAACGTATAACGTGTATCGTAAAACGTTTAACGTATAGCGTATAACGTATAACGTATAACGTATAACGTATAACGTATAACGTATAACGTTTAACGTATAACGTATAACCCTTAACGTATAACGTATAACGTATAACGTATAACGTATAACGTATAACGAATAACGTAAAACGTATAACGCATAACGTATATCTTATACCGCATAACGTATAACGTATAACGTATAACGTATAACATTTAACGCATAACGAATAACGTATAACGTATAACCTATGACGTATAACGTATAACGTATAACGTAAAACGTATAACGTATATCGTAAAACGTTTAACGTATAGCGTATAACGTATAACCTTTAACGTATAACGTATAACGTATAACGTATAACGTATAACGTATAACGTATAACGTATAACGTATAACGTATAACGTATAACGTATAACGTATAACGTATAACGTATAACGTATAACGTATAACGTATAACGTATAACGTATAACGTATAACGTATAACGTATAACGTATAACGTATAACGTATAACGTATAACGTATAACGTATAACGTATAACGTATAACGTATAACGTATAACGTATAACGTATAACGTATAACGTATAACGTATAACGTATAACGTTTAACGTATAACGTATAACGTATAACGTATAACTTATAACGTATCACGAATAACGTAAAACGTATAACGCATAACGTATAACGTATAACGTATAACGTATAACATATAACGTATAACGTATAACGTATAACGTATAACGTATATCGTAAAACGTATAACGTATAATGTATAACGTATAACGTATAACGTATACCGTGTAACGTATAACGTATAACGTATAACGTATACCGTATAACGAATAACGTAAGACGTATAACGCATAACGCATAACGTATAACGTGTAACGAAGAACGTATATCGAATAACGTAAAACGTATTTCGTATTACATATTTCGTATAACGTATAACGTGTATCGTACAACTTATGACGTATAACTTATAACGTATAACGTATAACGTATAAATTGTAACGAAAAACGTATATCGAATAACGTATAACTTGTAACGAAAAACGTATAACGAATAACGAAGAACGTATAACGAATAACGTATAACGTACATCGTATAACGTATAACGTATAACGTATAACGTATAAGGTATAACGTATAGCGTATAACGTATAACGTATAACGTATAACGAATAACGTAAAACGTATAACGCATAACGTATATCGTATACCGCATAACGTATAACCTATAACGTATAACGTATAACATATAACGCATAACGTATAACGTATAACGTATAACGTATAACGTATAACGTATAACGTATAACGTATAACGTATAACGTATAACGTATAACGTATAACGTATAACGTATAACGTATAACGTATAACGTATAACGTATAACGTATAACGTATAACGTATAACGTATAACGTATAACGTATAACGTATAACGTATAACGTTTAACGTATAACGTATAACGTATAACGTATATCGTATAACGTATAACGTATAACGTATAACGTATAACGTACATCGTATAACGTATAACGTATAACGTATAACGTATAACGTATAACGTATAACGTATATCGTAAAACGTTTAACGTATAGCGTATAACGTATAACGTATAACGTATAACGTATAACGTATAACGTATAACGTATAACGTATAACGTTTAGCGTATAACGTATAACGTATAACGTATAACGTATAACGTATAACGTAGAACGTATAACGTATAACGTATAACGTATAACGTATATCCTATGACGTATAACGTATAACGTATAACGTATAACGTATAACGAATAACGTATAACGTATAACGTATATCGTAAAACGTATAACGTATAACGTATAACCTATGACGTATAACGTATAACGTATAACGTATAACGTATAACGTGAAACGTATAACGCATAACGTATAACGCATAAGGTATAACGTATAACGTATAACCTATGACGTATAACGTATAACGTATATCGTATAACGTATAACGTATAACGTATAAAGTATAACGTATAACGTATATCGTAAAACGTATAACGTATAACGTATAACGTATAACGTATAACGTATAACGTATAACGTATAACGTATAACGTATAACTTATAACGTATCACGAATAACGTAAAACGTATAACGCATAACGTATAACGTATAACGTGTGACGAAGGACGTATAACCAATAACGTAAAACGTATTACGTATTACATATTTCGTATAACGTATAACGTGAATCGTATAACTTATGACGTATAACTTATAACGTATAACATATAACGTATAACTTGTAACGAAAAACGTATAACGAATAACGTAAGACGTATGACGCATTACATATTACGTATAACGTACAACGTATAACGTATAACGTATAACGTATAACGTATAACGTATAACGTATAACATATAACGTATAACGTATAGCGTATAGCATGTAACGTATAACGTATAACGTATAACGTATAACGTATAACGTATAACGTATAACGTATAACGTATAACGTATAACGTATAACGTATAACGTATAACGTATAACGTATAGCGTATAACGTATAACGTATAACGTATGACGTATAACGTATAACGTATAACGTATAACGTATAACGTATAGCGTATAACGTATAACGTATAACGTATAACGTATAACGTATAACGTATAACGTATAACGTATAACGTATAACGTATAACGTATAACGTTTAACGTATAACGTATAACCTTTAACGTATAACGTATAACGTATAACGTATAACGTATAACGTATAACGTATAACGTATAACGTATAACGTATAACGTATAACGTATAACGTATAACGTATAACGTATAACGTATAACGTATAACGTATAACGTATAACGTATAACGTATAACGTATAACGTATAACGTATAACGTATAACGTATAACGTATAACGTATAACGTATAACGTATAACGTATAAAGTATAACGTATAACGTATAACGTATAACGTATAACGTATAACGTATAACGTATAACGTATAACGTATAACGTATAACGTATAACGTATAACGTATAACGTATAACGTTTAACGTATAACGTATAACGTATAACGTATAACTTATAACGTATCACGAATAACGTAAAACGTATAACGCATAACGTATAACGTATAACGTATAACGTATAACGTATAACGTATAATGTATAACGTATAACGTATATCGCAAAACGTATAACGTATAACGTATAACGTATAACGTATAACGTATAACGTATAACCTATGACGTATAACGTATAACGTATAACGTATAACGTATAACGTGTATCGTAAAACGTTTAACGTATAGCGTATAACGTATAACGTATAACGTATAACGTATAGCGTATAACGTATAACGTATAACGTATAACGAATAACGTAAAACGTATAACGCATAACGTATATCGTATACCGCATAACGTATAACCTATAACGTATAACGTATAACATATAACGCATAACGTATAACGTATAACGTATAACGTATAACGTATAACGTATAACGTATAACGTATAACGTATAACGTATAACGCAAAACGTATAACGTATAACGTATAACGTATAACGTATAACGTATAACGTATAACCTATGACGTATAACGTATAACGTATAACGTATAACGTATAACGTGTATCGTAAAACGTTTAACGTATAGCGTATAACGTATAACGTATAACGTATAACGTATAGCGTATAACGTATAACGTATAACGTATAACGAATAACGTAAAACGTATAACGCATAACGTATATCGTATACCGCATAACGTATAACCTATAACGTATAACGTATAACATATAACGCATAACGTATAACGTATAACGTATAACGTATAACGTATAACGTATAACGTATAACGTATAACGTATAACGTATAACGTATAACGTATAACGTATAACGTATAACGTATAACGTATAACGTATAACGTATAACGTATAACGTATAACGTATAACGTATAACGTATAACGTATAACGTATAACGTATAACGTATAACGTATAACGTATAACGTATAACGTATAACGTATAACGTATAATGTTTAACGTATAACGTATAACGTATAACGTATATCGTATAACGTATAACGTATAACGTATAACGTATAACGTATATCGTATAACGTATAACGTATAACGTATAACGTATAACGTATAACGTATAACGTATATCGTAAAACGTTTAACGTATAGCGTATAACGTATAACGTATAACGTATAACGTATAACGTATAACGTATAACGTATAACGTATAACGTTTAGCGTATAACGTATAACGTATAACGTATAACGTATAACGTATAACGTAGAACGTATAACGTATAACGTATAACGTATAACGTATATCCTATGACGTATAACGTATAACGTATAACGTATAACGTATAACGTATAACGTATAACGTATAACGTATAACGTATAACATATAACGTATAACGTATAACGTATAACGTATAACGTATAACGTATAACGTATAACGTATAACGTATAACGTATAACGTATAACGTATAACGTATAACGTATATCGTAAAACGTAAAACGTATAACGTATAACCTATGACGTATAACGTATAACGTATAACGTATAACGTATAACGTGAAACGTATAACGCATAACGTATAACGCATAAGGTATAACGTATAACGTATAACCTATGACGTATAACGTATAACGTATATCGTATAACGTATAACGTATAACGTATAAAGTATAACGTATAACGTATATCGTAAAACGTATAACGTATAACGTATAACGTATAACGTATAACGTATAACGTATAACGTATAACGTATAACGTATAACTTATAACGTATCACGAATAACGTAAAACGTATAACGCATAACGTATAACGTATAACGTGTGACGAAGGACGTATAACCAATAACGTAAAACGTATTACGTATTACATATTTCGTATAACGTATAACGTGAATCGTATAACTTATGACGTATAACTTATAACGTATAACATATAACGTATAACTTGTAACGAAAAACGTATAACGAATAACGTAAGACGTATGACGCATTACATATTACGTATAACGTACAACGTATAACGTATAACGTATAACGTATAACGTATAACGTATAACGTATAACGTATAACATATAACGTATAACGTATAGCGTATAGCATGTAACGTATAACGTATAACGTATAACGTATAACGTATAACGTATAACGTATAACGTATAACGTATAACGTATAACGTATAACGTATAACGTATAACGTATAACGTATAACGTATAACGTATAACGTATAACGTATAACGTATAACGTATAACGTATAACGTATAACGTATAACGTATAACGTATAACGTA
This sequence comes from Ptiloglossa arizonensis, assembly GCF_051014685.1. Lineage (NCBI taxonomy): Eukaryota > Metazoa > Arthropoda > Insecta > Hymenoptera > Colletidae > Ptiloglossa > Ptiloglossa arizonensis. Next base: position 126,108 of record NW_027479038.1, on the reverse strand, counting down.
TAACGTATAACGTATAACGTATAACGTATAACGTATAACGTATAACGTATAACGTATAACGTATAACGTATAACGTATAACGTATAACGTTTAACGTATAACGTATAACGTATAACGAATAACTTATAACGTATCACGAATAACGTAAAACGTATAACGCATAACGTATAACGTATAACGTATAACGTATAACGTATAACGTATAATGTATAACGTATAACGTATATCGTAAAACGTATAACGTATAACGTATAACGTATAACGTATAACGTATAACGTATAACCTATGACGTATAACGTATAACGTATAACGTATAACGTATAACGTGTATCGTAAAACGTTTAACGTATAGCGTATAACGTATAACGTATAACGTATAACGTATAACGTATAACGTATAACGTTTAACGTATAACGTATAACCCTTAACGTATAACGTATAACGTATAACGTATAACGTATAACGTATAACGTATAACGTATAACGTATAACGTATAACGTATAACGTATAACGTATAACGTATAACGTATAACGTATAACGTATAACGTATAACGTATAACGTATATCGTAAAACGTTTAACGTATAACGTATAACGTATAACGTATAACGTATAACGTATAACGCATAACGTATAACGTATAACGTATAACGTATAACGTATAACGTATAACCTATGACGTATAACGTATAACGTATAACGTATAACGTATAACGTATAACGTATAACGTATACCGCATAACGTATAACGTATAACGTATAACGTATAACGAATAACGTAAAACGTATAACGCATAACGTATATCGTATACCGCATAACGTATAACGTATAACGTATAACGTATAACATTTAACGCATAACGAATAACGTATAACGTATAACCTATGACGTATAACGTATAACGTATAACGTAAAACGTATAACGTATATCGTAAAACGTTTAACGTATAACGTATAACGTATATCGTATAACGTATAACGTATAACGTATAACGTATAACGTATAACGTATAACCTATGACGTATAACGTATAACGTATAACGTATAACGTATAACGTATAACGTATAACGTATAACGTATACCGCATAACGTATAACGTATAACGTATAACGTATAACGAATAACGTAAAACGTATAACGCATAACGTATATCGTATACCGCATAACGTATAACGTATAACGTATAACGTATAACATTTAACGCATAACGAATAACGTATAACGTATAACCTATGACGTATAACGTATAACGTATAACGTAAAACGTATAACGTATATCGTAAAACGTTTAACGTATAACGTATAACGTATATCGTATAACGTATAACGTATAACGTATAACGTATAACGTATATCGTATAACGTATAACGTATAACGTATAACGTATAACGTATAACGTGTAACGAATAACGTAAAACGTATAACGCATAACGTATATCGTGTACCGCATAACGTATAACGTATAACGTATAACGTATAACATATAACGCATAACGAATAACGTATAACGTATAACCTATGACGTATAACGTATAACGTATAACGTATAACGTATAACGTATAACGTATAACGTTTAACGTATAACGTATAACCTTTAACGTATAACGTATAACGTAAAACGTATGACGTATAACGTTTAACGTATAACGTATAACCTTTAACGTATAACGTATAACGTATAACGTATAACGTATAACGTATAACGTATAACGTATAACGTATAACGTATAACGTATAACGTATAACGTATAACGTATAACGTATAACGTATAACGTATAACGTATAACGTATAACGTATAACGTATAACGTATAACGTATAACGTATAACGTATAACGTATAACGTATAACGTATAACGTATAACGTATAACGTATAACGTATAACGTATAACGTATAACGTATAACGTATAACGTATAACGTATAACGTATAACGTATAACGTATAACGTTTAACGTATAACGTATAACGTATAACGTATAACGTATAACTTATAACGTATAACGTATAACGTATAACGTATAACGTATAACGTATAACGTATAACGTATAACCTATAACGTATAACGTATAACGTATAACGTATAACGTATAACCTTTAACGTATAACGTATAACGAATAACGTATAACGTACATCGTATAACGTATAACGTATAACGTATAACGTATAACGTATAAGGTATAACGTATAGCGTATAACGTATAACGTATAACGTATAACGAATAACGTAAAACGTATAACGCATAACGTATATCGTATACCGCATAACGTATAACCTATAACGTATAACGTATAACATATAACGTATAACGTATAACGTATAACGTATAACGTATAACCTATGACGTATAACGTTTAGCGTATAACGTATAACGTATAACGTATAACGTATAACGTATAACGTATAACGTAGAACGTATAACGTATAACGTATAACGTATAACGTATATCCTATGACGTATAACGTATAACGTATAACGTATAACGAATAACGTAAAACGTATAACGCATAACGTATATCGTATACCGCATAACGTATAACGTATAACGTATAACGTATAACATTTAACGCATAACGAATAACGTATAACGTATAACCTATGACGTATAACGTATAACGTATAACGTAAAACGTATAACGTATATCGTAAAACGTTTAACGTATAACGTATAACGTATATCGTATAACGTATAACGTATAACGTATAACGTATAACGTATATCGTATAACGTATAACGTATAACGTATAACGTATAACGTATAACGTGTAACGAATAACGTAAAACGTATAACGCATAACGTATATCGTGTACCGCATAACGTATAACGTATAACGTATAACGTATAACATATAACGCATAACGAATAACGTATAACGTATAACCTATGACGTATAACGTATAACGTATAACGTATAACGTATAACGTATAACGTATAACGTTTAACGTATAACGTATAACCTTTAACGTATAACGTATAACGTATAACGTATGACGTATAACGTTTAACGTATAACGTATAACCTTTAACGTATAACGTATAACGTATAACGTATAACGTATAACGTATAACGTATAACGTATAACGTATAACGTATAACGTATAACGTATAACGTATAACGTATAACGTATAACGTATAACGTATAACGTATAACGTATAACGTATAACGTATAACGTATAACGTATAACGTATAACGTATAACGTATAACGTATAACGTATAACGTATAACGTATAACGTATAACGTATAACGTATAACGTATAACGTATAACGTATAACGTATAACGTATAACGTATAACGTATAACGTATAACGTTTAACGTATAACGTATAACGTATAACGTATAACGTATAACTTATAACGTATAACGTATAACGTATAACGTATAACGTATAACGTATAACGTATAACGTATAACCTATAACGTATAACGTATAACGTATAACGTATAACGTATAACCTTTAACGTATAACGTATAACGAATAACGTATAACGTACATCGTATAACGTATAACGTATAACGTATAACGTATAACGTATAAGGTATAACGTATAGCGTATAACGTATAACGTATAACGTATAACGAATAACGTAAAACGTATAACGCATAACGTATATCGTATACCGCATAACGTATAACCTATAACGTATAACGTATAACATATAACGCATAACGTATAACGTATAACGTATAACGTATAACGTATAACGTATAACGTATAACGTATAACGTATAACGTATAACGTATAACGTATAACGTATAAGGTATAACGTATAGCGTATAACGTATAACGTATAACGTATAACGAATAACGTAAAACGTATAACGCATAACGTATATCGTATACCGCATAACGTATAACCTATAACGTATAACGTATAACATATAACGCATAACGTATAACGTATAACGTATAACGTATAACGTATAACGTATAACGTATAACGTATAACGTATATCGTAAAACGTTTAACGTATAGCGTATAACGTATAACGTATAACGTATAACGTATAACGTATAACGTATAACGTATAACGTATAACGTTTAGCGTATAACGTATAACGTATAACGTATAACGTATAACGTATAACGTATAACGTAGAACGTATAACGTATAACGTATAACGTATAACGTATATCCTATGACGTATAACGTATAACGTATAACGTATAACGTATAACGTATAACGTATAACGTATAACGTATAACATATAACGTATAACGTATAACGTATAACGTATAACGTATAACGTATAACGTTTAACGTATAACGTATAACGTATAACGTATAACGTATAACGTATAACGTATATCGTAAAACGTATAACGTATAACGTATAACCTATGACGTATAACGTATAACGTATAACGTATAACGTATAACGTGAAACGTATAACGCATAACGTATAACGCATAAGGTATAACGTATAACGTATAACCTATGACGTATAACGTATAACGTATATCGTATAACGTATAACGTATAACGTATAAAGTATGACGTATAACGTATATCGTAAAACGTATAACGTATAACGTATAACGTATAACGTATAACGTATAACGTATAACGTATAACGTATAACGTATAACTTATAACGTATCACGAATAACGTAAAACGTATAACGCATAACGTATAACGTATAACGTGTGACGAAGGACGTATAACCAATAACGTAAAACGTATTACGTATTACATATTTCGTATAACGTATAACGTGAATCGTATAACTTATGACGTATAACTTATAACGTATAACATATAACGTATAACTTGTAACGAAAAACGTATAACGAATAACGTAAGACGTATGACGCATTACATATTACGTATAACGTACAACGTATAGCGTATAACGTATAACGTATAACGTATAACGTATAACGTATAACATATAACGTATAACGTATAGCGTATAGCATGTAACGTATAACGTATAACGTATAACGTATAACGTATAACGTATAACGTATAACGTATAACGTATAACGTATAACGTATAACGTATAACGTATAACGTATAACGTATAACGTATAACGTATAACGTATAACGTATACCGCATAACGTATAACGTATAACGTATAACGTATAACGAATAACGTAAAACGTATAACGCATAACGTATATCGTATACCGCATAACGTATAACGTATAACGTATAACGTATAACATTTAACGCATAACGAATAACGTATAACGTATAACCTATGACGTATAACGTACAACGTATAACGTAAAACGTATAACGTATATCGTAAAACGTTTAACGTATAACGTATAACGTATATCGTATAACGTATAACGTATAACGTATAACGTATAACGTATATCGTATAACGTATAACGTATAACGTATAACGTATAACGTATAACGTATAACGAATAACGTAAAACGTATAACGCATAACGTATATCGTATACCGCATAACGTATAACGTATAACGTATAACGTATAACGTATAACATATAACGCATAACGAATAACGTATAACGTATAACCTATGACGTATAACGTATAACGTATAACGTATAACGTATAACGTGTATCGTAAAACGTTTAACGTATAGCGTATAACGTATAACGTATAACGTATAACGTATAACGTATAACGTATAACGTATAACGTATAACGTATAACGTATAACGTATAACGTATAACGTATAACGTATAACGTATAACGTATAACGTATAACGTATAACGTATAACGTATAACGTATAACGTATAACGTATAACGTATAACGTATAACGTATAACGTATAACGTATAACGTATAACGTATAACGTATAACGTATAACGTATAACGTATAACGTATAACGTATAACGTATAACGTATAACGTATAACGTATAACGTATAACGTATAACGTATAACGTATAACGTATAACGTATAACGTATAACGTATAACGTATAACGTATAACGTATAACGTATAACGTATAATGTTTAACGTATAACGTATAACGTATAACGTATATCGTATAACGTATAACGTATAACGTATAACGTATAACGTATATCGTATAACGTATAACGTATAACGTATAACGTATAACGTATAACGTATAACGTATATCGTAAAACGTTTAACGTATAGCGTATAACGTATAACGTATAACGTATAACGTATAACGTATAACGTATAACGTATAACGTATATCGTAAAACGTTTAACGTATAGCGTATAACGTATAACGTATAACGTATAACGTTTAACGTATAACGTATAACCTTTAACGTACATCGTATAACGTATAACGTATAACGTATAACGTATAAGGTATAACGTATAGCGTATAACGTATAACGTATAACGTATAACGAATAACGTAAAACGTATAACGCATAACGTATATCGTATACCGCATAACGTATAACCTATAACGTATAACGTATAACATATAACGCATAACGTATAACGTATAACGTATAACGTATAACGTATAACGTATAACGTATAACGTATAACGTATAACGTATAACGTTTAGCGTATAACGTATAACGTATAACGTATAACGTATAACGTATAACGTAGAACGTATAACGTATAACGTATAACGTATATCCTATGACGTATAACGTATAACGTATAACGTATAACGTATAGCGTATAACGTATAACGTATAACGTATAACGTATAACGTATAACGTATAACATATAACGTATAACGTATAACGTATAACGTATAACGTATAACGTATAACGTATAACGTATAACGTATAACGTATAACGTATAACGTATAACGTATAACGTATATCGTAAAACGTATAACGTATAACGTATAACCTATGACGTATAACGTATAACGTATAACGTATAACGTATAACGTGAAACGTATAACGCATAACGTATAACGCATAAGGTATAACGTATAACGTATAACCTATGACGTATAACGTATAACGTATATCGTATAACGTATAACGTATAACGTATATCGTATAACGTATAACGTATAACGTATAAAGTATAACGTATAACGTATATCGTAAAACGTATAACGTATAACGTATAACGTATAACGTATAACGTATAACGTATAACGTATAACGTATAACGTATAACTTATAACGTATCACGAATAACGTAAAACGTATAACGCATAACGTATAACGTATAACGTGTGACGAAGGACGTATAACCAATAACGTAAAACGTATTACGTATTACATATTTTGTATAACGTATAACGTGAATCGTATAACTTATGACGTATAACTTATAACGTATAACATATAACGTATAACTTGTAACGAAAAACGTATAACGAATAACGTAAGACGTATGACGCATTACATATTACGTATAACGTACAACGTATAACGTATAACGTATAACGTATAACGTATAACGTATAACGTATAACATATAACGTATAACGTATAGCGTATAGCATGTAACGTATAACGTATAACGTATAACGTATAACGTATAACGTATAACGTATAACGTATAACGTATAACGTATAACGTATAACGTATAACGTATAACGTATAACGTATAACGTATAACGTATAACGTATAACGTATAACGTATAACGTATAACGTATAACGTATAACGTATGACGTATAACGTATAACGTATAACGTATAACGTATAACGTATAACGTATAACGTATAACGTATAACGTATAACGTATAACGTATAACGTATAACGTATAACGTATAACGTATAACGTATAACGTTTAACGTATAACGTATAACGTATAACGAATAACTTATAACGTATCACGAATAACGTAAAACGTATAACGCATAATGTATAACGTATAACGTATAACGTATAACGTATAACGTATAACGTATAACGTATAATGTATAACGTATAACGTATATCGTAAAACGTATAACGTATAACGTATAACGTATAACGTATAACGTATAACGTATAACCTATGACGTATAACGTATAACGTATAACGTATAACGTATAACGTGTATCGTAAAACGTTTAACGTATAGCGTATAACGTATAACGTATAACGTATAACGTATAACGTATAACGTATAACGTTTAACGTATAACGTATAACCCTTAACGTATAACGTATAACGTATAACGTATAACGTATAACGTATAACGTATAACGTATAACGTATAACGTATAACGTATAACGTATAACGTATAACGTATAACGTATAACGTATAACGTATAACGTATAACGTATAACGTATATCGTAAAACGTTTAACGTATAACGTATAACGTATAACGTATAACGTATAACGTATAACGCATAACGTATAACGTATAACGTATAACGTATAACGTATAACGTATAACCTATGACGTATAACGTATAACGTATAACGTATAACGTATAACGTATAACGTATAACGTATAACGTATACCGCATAACGTATAACGTATAACGTATAACGTATAACGAATAACGTAAAACGTATAACGCATAACGTATATCGTATACCGCATAACGTATAACGTATAACGTATAACGTATAACATTTAACGCATAACGAATAACGTATAACGTATAACCTATGACGTATAACGTATAACGTATAACGTAAAACGTATAACGTATATCGTAAAACGTTTAACGTATAACGTATAACGTATATCGTATAACGTATAACGTATAACGTATAACGTATAACGTATATCGTATAACGTATAACGTATAACGTATAACGTATAACGTATAACGTGTAACGAATAACGTAAAACGTATAACGCATAACGTATATCGTATACCGCATAACGTATAACGTATAACGTATAACGTATAACATATAACGCATAACGAATAACGTATAACGTATAACCTATGACGTATAACGTATAACGTATAACGTATAACGTATAACGTGTATCGTAAAACGTTTAACGTATAGCGTATAACGTATAACGTATAACGTATAACGTATAACGTATAACGTATAACGTTTAACGTATAACGTATAACCTTTAACGTATAACGTATAACGTATAACGTATAACGTATAACGTATAACGTATAACGTATAACGTATAACGTATAACGTATAACGTATAACGTATAACGTATAACGTATAACGTATAACGTATAACGTATAACGTATAACGTATAACGTATAACGTATAACGTATAATGTTTAACGTATAACGTATAACGTATAACGTATATCGTATAACGTATAACGTATAACGTATAACGTATAACGTATATCGTATAACGTATAACGTATAACGTATAACGTATAACGTATAACGTATAACGTATATCGTAAAACGTTTAACGTATAGCGTATAACGTATAACGTATAACGTATAACGTATAACGTATAACGTATAACGTATAACGTATAACCTTTAACGTACATCGTATAACGTATAACGTATAACGTATAACGTATAAGGTATAACGTATAGCGTATAACGTATAACGTATAACGTATAACGAATAACGTAAAACGTATAACGCATAACGTATATCGTATACCGCATAACGTATAACCTATAACGTATAACGTATAACATATAACGCATAACGTATAACGTATAACGTATAACGTATAACGTATAACGTATAACGTATAACGTATAACGTATAACGTATAACGTATAACGTATAACGTATATCGTATAACGTATAACGTATAACGTATAACGTATAACGTATATCGTATAACGTATAACGTATAACGTATAACGTATAACGTATAACGTATAACGTATATCGTAAAACGTTTAACGTATAGCGTATAACGTATAACGTATAACGTATAACGTATAACGTATAACGTATAACGTATAACGTATAACGTTTAGCGTATAACGTATAACGTATAACGTATAACGTATAACGTATAACGTAGAACGTATAACGTATAACGTATAACGTATAACGTATATCCTATGACGTATAACGTATAACGTATAACGTATAACGTATAACGTATAACGTATAACGTATAACGTATAACGTATAACGTATAACGTATAACGTATAACGTATAACGTATATCGTAAAACGTTTAACGTATAACGTATAACGTATAACGTATAACGTATAACGTATAACGCATAACGTATAACGTATAACGTATAACGTATAACGTATAACGTATAACCTATGACGTATAACGTATAACGTATAACGTATAACGTATAACGTATAACGTATAACGTATAACGTATACCGCATAACGTATAACGTATAACGTATAACGTATAACGAATAACGTAAAACGTATAACGCATAACGTATATCGTATACCGCATAACGTATAACGTATAACGTATAACGTATAACATTTAACGCATAACGAATAACGTATAACGTATAACCTATGACGTATAACGTATAACGTATAACGTAAAACGTATAACGTATATCGTAAAACGTTTAACGTATAACGTATAACGTATATCGTATAACGTATAACGTATAACGTATAACGTATAACGTATATCGTATAACGTATAACGTATAACGTATAACGTATAACGTATAACGTGTAACGAATAACGTAAAACGTATAACGCATAACGTATATCGTATACCGCATAACGTATAACGTATAACGTATAACGTATAACATATAACGCATAACGAATAACGTATAACGTATAACCTATGACGTATAACGTATAACGTATAACGTATAACGTATAACGTGTATCGTAAAACGTTTAACGTATAGCGTATAACGTATAACGTATAACGTATAACGTATAACGTATAACGTATAACGTTTAACGTATAACGTATAACCTTTAACGTATAACGTATAACGTATAACGTATAACGTATAACGTATAACGTATAACGTATAACGTATAACGTATAACGTATAACGTATAACGTATAACGTATAACGTATAACGTATAACGTATAACGTATAACGTATAACGTATAACGTATAACGTATAACGTATAATGTTTAACGTATAACGTATAACGTATAACGTATATCGTATAACGTATAACGTATAACGTATAACGTATAACGTATATCGTATAACGTATAACGTATAACGTATAACGTATAACGTATAACGTATAACGTATATCGTAAAACGTTTAACGTATAGCGTATAACGTATAACGTATAACGTATAACGTATAACGTATAACGTATAACGTATAACGTATAACCTTTAACGTACATCGTATAACGTATAACGTATAACGTATAACGTATAAGGTATAACGTATAGCGTATAACGTATAACGTATAACGTATAACGAATAACGTAAAACGTATAACGCATAACGTATATCGTATACCGCATAACGTATAACCTATAACGTATAACGTATAACATATAACGCATAACGTATAACGTATAACGTATAACGTATAACGTATAACGTATAACGTATAACGTATAACGTATAACGTATAACGTATAACGTATATCGTATAACGTATAACGTATAACGTATAACGTATAACGTATATCGTATAACGTATAACGTATAACGTATAACGTATAACGTATAACGTATAACGTATATCGTAAAACGTTTAACGTATAGCGTATAACGTATAACGTATAACGTATAACGTATAACGTATAACGTATAACGTATAACGTATAACGTTTAGCGTATAACGTATAACGTATAACGTATAACGTATAACGTATAACGTAGAACGTATAACGTATAACGTATAACGTATAACGTATATCCTATGACGTATAACGTATAACGTATAACGTATAACGTATAACGTATAACGTATAACGTATAACGTATAACGTATAACGTATAACGTATAACGTATAACGTATAACGTATAACGTATAACGTATAACGTATAACGTATAACGTATAACGTATAACGTATAACGTATAACGTATAACGTATAACGTATAACGTATAACGTATAACGTATAACGTATATCGTAAAACGTATAACGTATAACGTATAACCTATGACGTATAACGTATAACGTATAACGTATAACGTATAACGTGAAACGTATAACGCATAACGTATAACGCATAAGGTATAACGTATAACGTATAACCTATGACGTATAACGTATAACGTATATCGTATAACGTATAACGTATAACGTATAAAGTATAACGTATAACGTATATCGTAAAACGTATAACGTATAACGTATAACGTATAACGTATAACGTATAACGTATAACGTATAACGTATAACGTATAACTTATAACGTATCACGAATAACGTAAAACGTATAACGCATAACGTATAACGTATAACGTGTGACGAAGGACGTATAACCAATAACGTAAAACGTATTACGTATTACATATTTCGTATAACGTATAACGTGAATCGTATAACTTATGACGTATAACTTATAACGTATAACATATAACGTATAACTTGTAACGAAAAACGTATAACGAATAACGTAAGACGTATGACGCATTACATATAACGTACAACGTATAACGTATAACGTATAACGTATAACGTATAACGTATAACGTATAACATATAACGTATAACGTATAGCGTATAGCATGTAACGTATAACGTATAACGTATAACGTATAACGTATAACGTATAACGTATAACGTATAACGTATAACGTATAACGTATAACGTATAACGTATAACGTATAACGTATAACGTATAACGTATAACGTATAACGTATAACGTATAACGTGTAACGTATAACGTATAACGTATAACGTATAACGTATAACGTATAACGTATAACGTATAACGTATGACGTATAACGTATAACGTATAACGTATAACGTATAACGTATAACGTATAACGTATAACGTATAACGTATAACGTATAACGTATAACGTATAACGTATAACGTATAACGTATAACGTTTAACGTATAACGTATAACGTATAACGAATAACTTATAACGTATCACGAATAACGTAAAACGTATAACGCATAACGTATAACGTATAACGTATAACGTATAACGTATAACGTATAACGTATAATGTATAACGTATAACGTATATCGTAAAACGTATAACGTATAACGTATAACGTATAACGTATAACGTATAACGTATAACGTATAACCTATGACGTATAACGTATAACGTATAACGTATAACGTATAACGTATAACGTGTATCGTAAAACGTTTAACGTATAGCGTATAACGTATAACGTATAACGTATAACGTATAACGTATAACGTATAGCGTATAACGTTTAACGTATAACGTATAACCCTTAACGTATAACGTATAACGTATAACGTATAACGTATAACGTATAACGTATAACGTATAACGTATAACGTATAACGTATAACGTATAACGTATAACGTATAACGTATAACGTATAACGTATACCGCATAACGTATAACGTATAACGTATAACGTATAACGTATAACGTATAACGTATAACATTTAACGCATAACGAATAACGTATAACGTATAACCTATGACGTATAACGTATAACGTATAACGTATAACGTATAACGTATAACGTATAACGTATAACGTATAACGTATAACGTATAACGTATAACGTATAACGTATAACGTATAACGTATAACGTATAACGTATAACGTATAACGTATAACGTATAACGTATAACGTATAACGTATATCGTAAAACGTTTAACGTATAACGTATAACGTATAACGTATAACGTATAACGTATAACGCATAACGTATAACGTATAACGTATAACGTATAACGTATAACGTATAACCTATGACGTATAACGTATAACGTATAACGTATAACGTATAACGTATAACGTATAACGTATAACGTATACCGCATAACGTATAACGTATAACGTATAACGTATAACGAATAACGTAAAACGTATAACGCATAACGTATATCGTATACCGCATAACGTATAACGTATAACGTATAACGTATAACATTTAACGCATAACGAATAACGTATAACGTATAACCTATGACGTATAACGTATAACGTATAACGTAAAACGTATAACGTATATCGTAAAACGTTTAACGTATAACGTATAACGTATATCGTATAACGTATAACGTATAACGTATAACGTATAACGTATATCGTATAACGTATAACGTATAACGTATAACGTATAACGTATAACGTATAACGAATAACGTAAAACGTATAACGCATAACGTATATCGTATACCGCATAACGTATAACGTATAACGTATAACGTATAACGTATAACATATAACGCATAACGAATAACGTATAACGTATAACCTATGACGTATAACGTATAGCGTATAACGTATAACGTATAACGTGTATCGTAAAACGTTTAACGTATAGCGTATAACGTATAACGTATAACGTATAACGTATAACGTATAACGTATAACGTTTAACGTATAACGTATAACCTTTAACGTATAACGTATAACGTATAACGTATAACGTATAACGTATAACGTATAACGTATAACGTATAACGTATAACGTATAACGTATAACGTATAACGTATAACGTATAACGTATAACGTATAACGTATAACGTATAACGTATAACGTATAACGTATAACGTATAACGTATAACTTATAACGTATCACGAATAACGTAAAACGTATAACGCATAACGTATAACGTATAACGTATAACGTATAACGTATAACGTATAATGTATAACGTATAACGTATATCGTAAAACGTATAACGTATAACGTATAACGTATAACGTATAACGTATAACGTATAACGTATAACGTATAACGTATAACATATAACGTATAACGTATAACGTATAACGCATAACGAATAACGTATAACGTATAACCTATGACGTATAACGTATAACGTATAACGTATAACGTATAACGTATAACGTATAACGTATAACGTATACCGCATAACGTATAACGTATAACGTATAACGTATAACGTATAACGAATAACGTATAACGTATAACGTATAACGTATAACGTATAACGTATAACGTATAACGTATAACGTATAACGTATAACGTATAACGTATAACGTATAACGTATAACGTATAACGTATAACGTATAACGTATAACGTATAACGTATAACGTATAACGTATAACGTATAACGTATAACGTATAACGTATAACGTATAACGTATAACGTATAACGTATAACGTATAACGTATAACGTATAACGTATAACGTATAACGTATAACGTATAACGTATAACGTATAACGTTTAACGTATAACGTATAACGTATAACGTATAACTTATAACGTATCACGAATAACGTAAAACGTTTAACGCATAACGCATAACGTATAACGTGTAACGTAGAACGTATATCGAATAACGTAAAACGTATTACGTATTACATATTTCGTATAACGTATAACGTGTATCGTACAACTTATGACGTATAACTTATAACGTATAACGTATAACGTATAAATTGTAACGAAAAACGTATATCGAATAACGTATAACTTGTAACGAAAAACGTATAACGAATACCGAAGAACGTATAACGAATAACGTATAACGTACATCGTATAACGTATAACGTATAACGTATAACGTATAAGGTATAACGTATAGCGTATAACGTATAACGTATAACGTATAACGAATAACGTAAAACGTATAACGCATAACGTATATCGTATACCGCATAACGTATAACCTATAACGTATAACGTATAACATATAACGCATAACGTATAACGTATAACGTATAACGTATAACGTATAACGTATAACGTATAACGTATAACGTATAACCTATAACGTATAACGTATAACGTATAACGTATAACGTATAACGTATAACGTATAACGTATAAAGTATAACGTATAACGTATAACGTATAACGTATAACGTATAACGTATAATGTTTAACGTATAACGTATAACGTATAACGTATATCGTATAACGTATAACGTAGAACGTATAACGTATAACGTATATCGTATAACGTATAACGTATAACGTATAACGTATAACGTATAACGTATAACGTATATCGTAAAACGTTTAACGTATAGTGTATAACGTATAACGTATAACGTATAACGTATAACGTATAACGTATAACGTATAACGTATAACGTTTAGCGTATAACGTATAACGTATAACGTATAACGTATAACGTATAACGTAGAACGTATAACGTATAACGTATAACGTATAACGTATATCCTATGACGTATAACGTATAACGTATAACGTATAACGTATAACGTATAACGTATAACGTATAACGTATAACGTATAACGTAGAACGTATAACGTATAACGTATAACGTATAACGTATATCCTATGACGTATAACGTATAACGTATAACGTATAACGTATAACGTATAACGTAGAACGTATAACGTATAACGTATAACGTATAACATATAACGTATAACGTATAACGTATAACGTATAACGTATAACGTATAACGTATAACGTATAACGTATAACGTATAACGTATAACGTATAACGTATATCGTAAAACGTATAACGTATAACGTATAACCTATGACGTATAACGTATAACGTATAACGTATAACGTATAACGTGAAACGTATAACGCATAACGTATAACGTATAACGTATAAAGTATAACGTATAACGTATATCGTAAAACGTATAACGTATAACGTATAACGTATAACGTATAACGTATAACGTATAACGTATAACGTATAACGTATAACTTATAACGTATCACGAATAACGTAAAACGTATAACGCATAACGTATAACGTATAACGTGTGACGAAGGACGTATAACCAATAACGTAAAACGTATTACGTATTACATATTTCGTATAACGTATAACGTGAATCGTATAACTTATGACGTATAACTTATAACGTATAACATATAACGTATAACTTGTAACGAAAAACGTATAACGAATAACGTAAGACGTATGACGCATTACATATTACGTATAACGTACAACGTATAACGTATAACGTATAACGTATAACGTATAACGTATAACGTATAACATATAACGTATAACGTATAGCGTATAGCATGTAACGTATAACGTATAACGTATAACGTATAACGTATAACGTATAACGTATAACGTATAACGTATAACGTATAACGTATAACGTATAACGTATAACGTATAACGTATAACGTATAACGTATAACGTATAACGTATAACGTATAACGTATAACGTATAACGTATAACGTATAACGTATAACGTATGACGTATAACGTATAACGTATAACGTATAACGTATAACGTATAACGTATAACGTATAACGTATAACGTATAACGTATAACGTATAACGTATAACGTATAACGTATAACGTATAACGTTTAACGTATAACGTATAACGTATAACGAATAACTTATAACGTATCACGAATAACGTAAAACGTATAACGCATAACGTATAACGTATAACGTATAACGTATAACGTATAACGTATAATGTATAACGTATAACGTATATCGTAAAACGTATAACGTATAACGTATAACGTATAACGTATAACGTATAACGTATAACCTATGACGTATAACGTATAACGTATAACGTATAACGTATAACGTGTATCGTAAAACGTTTAACGTATAGCGTATAACGTATAACGTATAACGTATAACGTATAACGTATAACGTTTAACGTATAACGTATAACCCTTAACGTATAACGTATAACGTATAACGTATAACGTATAACGTATAACGTATAACGTATAACGTATAACGTATAACGTATAACGTATAACGTATAACGTATAACGTATACCGCATAACGTATAACGTATAACGTATAACGTATAACGTATAACGTATAACGAATAACGTAAAACGTATAACGCATAACGTATATCGTATACCGCATAACGTATAACGTATAACGTATAACGTATAACATTTAACGCATAACGAATAACGTATAACGTATAACCTATGACGTATAACGTATAACGTATAACGTATAACGTATAACGTATAACGTATAACGTATAACGTATAACGTATAACGTATAACGTATAACGTATAACGTATAACGTATAACGTATAACGTATAACGTATAACGTATAACGTATAACGTATATCGTAAAACGTTTAACGTATAACGTATAACGTATAACGTATAACGTATAACGTATAACGCATAACGTATAACGTATAACGTATAACGTATAACGTATAACGTATAACCTATGACGTATAACGTATAACGTATAACGTATAACGTATAACGTATAACGTATAACGTATAACGTATAACGTATACCGCATAACGTATAACGTATAACGTATAACGTATAACGAATAACGTAAAACGTATAACGCATAACGTATATCGTATACCGCATAACGTATAACGTATAACGTATAACGTATAACGTATAACGTATAACGTTTAACGTATAACGTATAACGTATAACGTATAACTTATAACGTATCACGAATAACGTAAAACGTTTAACGCATAACGCATAACGTATAACGTGTAACGAAGAACGTATATCGAATAACGTAAAACGTATTACGTATTACATATTTCGTATAACGTATAACGTGTATCGTACAACTTATGACGTATAACTTATAACGTATAACGTATAACGTATAAATTGTAACGAAAAACGTATATCGAATAACGTATAACTTGTAACGAAAAACGTATAACGAATACCGAAGAACGTATAACGAATAACGTATAACGTACATCGTATAACGTATAACGTATAACGTATAACGTATAAGGTATAACGTATAGCGTATAACGTATAACGTATAACGTATAACGAATAACGTAAAACGTATAACGCATAACGTATATCGTATACCGCATAACGTATAACCTATAACGTATAACGTATAACATATAACGCATAACGTATAACGTATAACGTATAACGTATAACGTATAACGTATAACGTATAACGTATAACGTATAACCTATAACGTATAACGTATAACGTATAACGTATAACGTATAACGTATAACGTATAACGTATAAAGTATAACGTATAACGTATAACGTATAACGTATAACGTATAACGTATAATGTTTAACGTATAACGTATAACGTATAACGTATATCGTATAACGTATAACGTAGAACGTATAACGTATAACGTATATCGTATAACGTATAACGTATAACGTATAACGTATAACGTATAACGTATAACGTATATCGTAAAACGTTTAACGTATAGTGTATAACGTATAACGTATAACGTATAACGTATAACGTATAACGTATAACGTATAACGTATAACGTTTAGCGTATAACGTATAACGTATAACGTATAACGTATAACGTATAACGTAGAACGTATAACGTATAACGTATAACGTATAACGTATATCCTATGACGTATAACGTATAACGTATAACGTATAACGTATAACGTATAACGTATAACGTATAACGTATAACGTATAACGTATGACGTATAACGTATAACGTATAACGTATAACGTATAACGTATAACGTATAACGTATAACGTATAACGTAGAACGTATAACGTATAACGTATAACGTATAACGTATATCCTATGACGTATAACGTATAACGTATAACGTATAACGTATAACGTATAACGTAGAACGTATAACGTATAACGTATAACGTATAACATATAACGTATAACGTATAACGTATAACGTATAACGTATAACGTATAACGTATAACGTATAACGTATAACGTATAACGTATAACGTATAACGTATATCGTAAAACGTATAACGTATAACGTATAACCTATGACGTATAACGTATAACGTATAACGTATAACGTATAACGTGAAACGTATAACGCATAACGTATAACGTATAACGTATAAAGTATAACGTATAACGTATATCGTAAAACGTATAACGTATAACGTATAACGTATAACGTATAACGTATAACGTATAACGTATAACGTATAACGTATAACTTATAACGTATCACGAATAACGTAAAACGTATAACGCATAACGTATAACGTATAACGTGTGACGAAGGACGTATAACCAATAACGTAAAACGTATTACGTATTACATATTTCGTATAACGTATAACGTGAATCGTATAACTTATGACGTATAACTTATAACGTATAACATATAACGTATAACTTGTAACGAAAAACGTATAACGAATAACGTAAGACGTATGACGCATTACATATTACGTATAACGTACAACGTATAACGTATAACGTATAACGTATAACGTATAACGTATAACGTATAACATATAACGTATAACGTATAGCGTATAGCATGTAACGTATAACGTATAACGTATAACGTATAACGTATAACGTATAACGTATAACGTATAACGTATAACGTATAACGTATAACGTATAACGTATAACGTATAACGTATAACGTATAACGTATAACGTATAACGTATAACGTATAACGTATAACGTATAACGTATAACGTATAACGTATAACGTATGACGTATAACGTATAACGTATAACGTATAACGTATAACGTATAACGTATAACGTATAACGTATAACGTATAACGTATAACGTATAACGTATAACGTATAACGTATAACGTATAACGTTTAACGTATAACGTATAACGTATAACGAATAACTTATAACGTATCACGAATAACGTAAAACGTATAACGCATAACGTATAACGTATAACGTATAACGTATAACGTATAACGTATAATGTATAACGTATAACGTATATCGTAAAACGTATAACGTACAACGTATAACGTATAACGTATAACGTATAACGTATAACCTATGACGTATAACGTATAACGTATAACGTATAACGTATAACGTGTATCGTAAAACGTTTAACGTATAGCGTATAACGTATAACGTATAACGTATAACGTATAACGTATAACGTTTAACGTATAACGTATAACCCTTAACGTATAACGTATAACGTATAACGTATAACGTATAACGTATAACGTATAACGTATAACGTATAACGTATAACGTATAACGTATAACGTATAACGTATAACGTATACCGCATAACGTATAACGTATAACGTATAACGTATAACGTATAACGTATAACGAATAACGTAAAACGTATAACGCATAACGTATATCGTATACCGCATAACGTATAACGTATAACGTATAACGTATAACATTTAACGCATAACGAATAACGTATAACGTATAACCTATGACGTATAACGTATAACGTATAACGTATAACGTATAACGTATAACGTATAACGTATAACGTATAACGTATAACGTATAACGTATAACGTATAACGTATAACGTATAACGTATAACGTATAACGTATAACGTATAACGTATAACGTATATCGTAAAACGTTTAACGTATAACGTATAACGTATAACGTATAACGTATAACGTATAACGCATAACGTATAACGTATAACGTATAACGTATAACGTATAACGTATAACGTATAACCTATGACGTATAACGTATAACGTATAACGTATAACGTATAACGTATAACGTATAACGTATAACGTATAACGTATACCGCATAACGTATAACGTATAACGTATAACGTATAACGAATAACGTAAAACGTATAACGCATAACGTATATCGTATACCGCATAACGTATAACGTATAACGTATAACGTATAACGTATAACGTATAACGTTTAACGTATAACGTATAACGTATAACGTATAACTTATAACGTATCACGAATAACGTAAAACGTTTAACGCATAACGCATAACGTATAACGTGTAACGAAGAACGTATATCGAATAACGTAAAACGTATTACGTATTACATATTTCGTATAACGTATAACGTGTATCGTACAACTTATGACGTATAACTTATAACGTATAACGTATAACGTATAAATTGTAACGAAAAACGTATATCGAATAACGTATAACTTGTAACGAAAAACGTATAACGAATACCGAAGAACGTATAACGAATAACGTATAACGTACATCGTATAACGTATAACGTATAACGTATAACGTATAAGGTATAACGTATAGCGTATAACGTATAACGTATAACGTATAACGAATAACGTAAAACGTATAACGCATAACGTATATCGTATACCGCATAACGTATAACCTATAACGTATAACGTATAACATATAACGCATAACGTATAACGTATAACGTATAACGTATAACGTATAACGTATAACGTATAACGTATAACGTATAACCTATAACGTATAACGTATAACGTATAACGTATAACGTATAACGTATAACGTATAACGTATAAAGTATAACGTATAACGTATAACGTATAACGTATAACGTATAACGTATAATGTTTAACGTATAACGTATAACGTATAACGTATATCGTATAACGTATAACGTAGAACGTATAACGTATAACGTATATCGTATAACGTATAACGTATAACGTATAACGTATAACGTATAACGTATAACGTATATCGTAAAACGTTTAACGTATAGTGTATAACGTATAACGTATAACGTATAACGTATAACGTATAACGTATAACGTATAACGTATAACGTTTAGCGTATAACGTATAACGTATAACGTATAACGTATAACGTATAACGTAGAACGTATAACGTATAACGTATAACGTATAACGTATATCCTATGACGTATAACGTATAACGTATAACGTATAACGTATAACGTATAACGTAGAACGTATAACGTATAACGTATAACGTATAACATATAACGTATAACGTATAACGTATAACGTATAACGTATAACGTATAACGTATAACGTATAACGTATAACGTATAACGTATAACGTATAACGTATAACGTATAACGTATAACGTATAACGTATAACGTATAACGTATAACGTATAACGTATAACGTATAACGTATAACGTATAACGTATAACGTATAACGTATGACGTATAACGTATAACGTATAACGTATAACGTATAACGTATAACGTATAACGTATAACGTATAACGTATAACGTATAACGTATAACGTATAACGTATAACGTATAACGTATAACGTTTAACGTATAACGTATAACGTATAACGTATAACGTATAACATATAACGTATAACGTATAGCGTATAGCATGTAACGTATAACGTATAACGTATAACGTATAACGTATAACGTATAACGTATAACGTATAACGTATAACGTATAACGTATAACGTATAACGTATAACGTATAACGTATAACGTATAACGTATAACGTATAACGTATAACGTATAACGTATAACGTATAACGTATAACGTATAACGTATAACGTATAACGTATAACGTATAACGTATAACGTATAACGTATAACGTATAACGTATAACGTATAACGTATAACGTATAACGTATAACGTATAACGTATAACGTATAACGTATAACGTATAACGTATAACGTATAACGTATAACGTATAACGTATAACGTATAACGTAGAACGTATAACGTATAACGTATAACGTATAACGTATATCCTATGACGTATAACGTATAACGTATAACGTATAACGTATAACGTATAACGTAGAACGTATAACGTATAACGTATAACGTATAACATATAACGTATAACGTATAACGTATAACGTATAACGTATAACGTATAACGTATAACGTATAACGTATAACGTATAACGTATAACGTATAACGTATATCGTAAAACGTATAACGTATAACGTATAACCTATGACGTATAACGTATAACGTATAACGTATAACGTATAACGTGAAACGTATAACGCATAACGTATAACGTATAACGTATAAAGTATAACGTATAACGTATATCGTAAAACGTATAACGTATAACGTATAACGTATAACGTATAACGTATAACGTATAACGTATAACGTATAACGTATAACTTATAACGTATCACGAATAACGTAAAACGTATAACGCATAACGTATAACGTATAACGTGTGACGAAGGACGTATAACCAATAACGTAAAACGTATTACGTATTACATATTTCGTATAACGTATAACGTGAATCGTATAACTTATGACGTATAACTTATAACGTATAACATATAACGTATAACTTGTAACGAAAAACGTATAACGAATAACGTAAGACGTATGACGCATTACATATTACGTATAACGTACAACGTATAACGTATAACGTATAACGTATAACGTATAACGTATAACGTATAACATATAACGTATAACGTATAGCGTATAGCATGTAACGTATAACGTATAACGTATAACGTATAACGTATAACGTATAACGTATAACGTATAACGTATAACGTATAACGTATAACGTATAACGTATAACGTATAACGTATAACGTATAACGTATAACGTATAACGTATAACGTATAACGTATAACGTATAACGTATAACGTATAACGTATAACGTATGACGTATAACGTATAACGTATAACGTATAACGTATAACGTATAACGTATAACGTATAACGTATAACGTATAACGTATAACGTATAACGTATAACGTATAACGTATAACGTATAACGTTTAACGTATAACGTATAACGTATAACGAATAACTTATAACGTATCACGAATAACGTAAAACGTATAACGCATAACGTATAACGTATAACGTATAACGTATAACGTATAACGTATAATGTATAACGTATAACGTATATCGTAAAACGTATAACGTATAACGTATAACGTATAACGTATAACGTATAACGTATAACCTATGACGTATAACGTATAACGTATAACGTATAACGTATAACGTGTATCGTAAAACGTTTAACGTATAGCGTATAACGTATAACGTATAACGTATAACGTATAACGTATAACGTTTAACGTATAACGTATAACCCTTAACGTATAACGTATAACGTATAACGTATAACGTATAACGTATAACGTATAACGTATAACGTATAACGTATAACGTATAACGTATAACGTATAACGTATAACGTATAACGTATAACGTATACCGCATAACGTATAACGTATAACGTATAACGTATAACGTATAACGTATAACGAATAACGTAAAACGTATAACGCATAACGTATATCGTATACCGCATAACGTATAACGTATAACGTATAACGTATAACATTTAACGCATAACGAATAACGTATAACGTATAACCTATGACGTATAACGTATAACGTATAACGTATAACGTATAACGTATAACGTATAACGTATAACGTATAACGTATAACGTATAACGTATAACGTATAACGTATAACGTATAACGTATAACGTATAACGTATAACGTATAACGTATAACGTATATCGTAAAACGTTTAACGTATAACGTATAACGTATAACGTATAACGTATAACGTATAACGTATAACGCATAACGTATAACGTATAACGTATAACGTATAACGTATAACGTATAACCTATGACGTATAACGTATAACGTATAACGTATAACGTATAACGTATAACGTATAACGTATAACGTATAACGTATACCGCATAACGTATAACGTATAACGTATAACGTATAACGAATAACGTAAAACGTATAACGCATAACGTATATCGTATACCGCATAACGTATAACGTATAACGTATAACGTATAACGTATAACGTATATCGTATAACGTATAACGTATAACGTATAACGTATAACGTATATCGTATAACGTATAACGCATAACGTATAACGTATAACGTATAACGTATAACGAATAACGTAAAACGTATAACGCATAACGTATATCGTATACCGCATAACGTATAACGTATAACGTATAACGTATAACATATAACGCATAACGAATAACGTATAACGTATAACCTATGACGTATAACGTATAGCGTATAACGTATAACGTATAACGTGTATCCTAAAACGTTTAACGTATAGCGTATAACGTATAACGTATAACGTATAACGTATAACGTATAACGTATAACGTTTAACGTATAACGTATAACCTTTAACGTATAACGTATAACGTATAACGTATAACGTATAACGTATAACGTATAACGTATAACGTATAACGTATAACGTATAACGTATAACGTATAACGTATAACGTATAACGTATAACGTATAACGTATAACGTATAACGTATAACGTATAACGTATAACGTATAACGTATATCGTAAAACGTTTAACGTATAGCGTATAACGTATAACGTATAACGTATAACGTTTAACGTATAACGTATAACCTTTAACGTATAACGTATAACGTATAACGTATAACGTATAACGTATAACGTATAACGTATAACGTATAACGTATAACGTATAACGTATAACGTATAACGTATAACGTATAACGTATAACGTATAACGTATAACGTATAACGTATAACGTATAACGTATAACGTATAACGTATAACGTATAACGTATAACGTATAACGTATAACGTATAACGTATAACGTATAACGTATAACGTATAACGTATAACGTATAACGTATAACGTATAACGTATAACGTATAACGTATAACGTATAACGTATAACGTATAACGTTTAACGTATAACGTATAACGTATAACGTATAACTTATAACGTATCACGAATAACGTAAAACGTATAACGCATAACGTATAACGTATAACGTATAACGTATAACATATAACGTATAACGTATAATGTATAACGTATAACGTATATCGTAAAACGTATAACGTATAACGTATAACGTATAACGTATAACGTATACCGTGTAACGTATAACGTATAACGTATAACGTATACCGTATCACGAATAACGTAAGACGTATAACGCATAACGCATAACGTATAACGTGTAACGAAGAACGTATATCGAATAACCTAAAACGTATTACGTATTACATATTTCGTATAACGTATAACGTGTATCGTACGACTTATGACGTATAACTTATAACGTATAACGTATAAGGTATAAATTGTAACGAAAAACGTATATCGAATAACGTATAACTTGTAACGAAAAACGTATAACGAATACCGAAGAACGTATAACGAATAACGTATAACGTACATCGTATAACGTATAACGTATAACGTATAACGTATAAGGTATAACGTATAGCGTATAACGTGTAACGTATAACGTATAACGAATAACGTAAAACGTATAACGCATAACGTATATCGTATACCGCATAACGTATAACCTATAACGTATAACGTATAACATATAACGCATAACGTATAACGTATAACGTATAACGTATAACGTATAACGTATAACGTATAACGTATAACGTATAACGTATAACGTATAACGTATAACGTATAACGTATAACGTATAACGTATAACGTATAACGTATAACGTATAACGTATAACGTATAACGTATAACGTATAACGTATAACGTATAACGTATACTGTTTAACGTATAACGTATAACGTATAACGTATATCGTATAACGTATAACGTATAACGTATAACGTATAACGTATATCGTATAACGTATAACGTATAACGTATAACGTATAACGTATAACGTATAACGTATATCGTAAAACGTTTAACGTATAGCGTATAACGTATAACGTATAACGTATAACGTATAACGTATAACGTATAACGTATAACGTATAACGTTTAGCGTATAACGTATAACGTATAACGTATAACGTATAACGTATAACGTAGAACGTATAACGTATAACGTATAACGTATAACGTATATCCTATGACGTATAACGTATAACGTATAACGTATAACGTATAACGTATAACGTATAACGTATAACGTATAACGTATAACGTATAACGTATAACGTATAACGTATAACGTATAACGTATAACGTATAACGTATAACGTATAACGTATAACGTATAACGTATAACGTATAACGTATAACGTATAACGTATATCGTAAAACGTATAACGTATAACGTATAACCTATGACGTATAACGTATAACGTATAACGTATAACGTATAACGTGAAACGTATAACGCATAACGTATAACGCATAAGGTATAACGTATAACGTATAACCTATGACGTATAACGTGTAACGTATATCGTATAACGTATAACGTATAACGCATAAAGTATAACGTATAACGTGAATCGTATAACGTATAACGTATAACGTATAATGTATAACATATAACGTATAACGTATAACGTATAACGTATAATGTATAACATATAACGTATAACGTTTAACGTATAACGTATAACCCTTAACGTATAACGTATAACGTATAACGTATAACCTATGACGTATAACGTATAACGTATTACGTATAACGTATAACGTGTATCGTAAAACGTTTAACGTATAGCGTATAACGTATAACGTATAACGTATAACGTATAACGTATAACGTATAACGTTTAACGTATAACGTATAACCCTTAACGTATAACGTATAACGTATAACGTATAACGTACAACGTATAACGTATAACGTATAACGTATAACGTATAACGTATAACGTATAACGTATAACGTATAACGTATAACGTATAACGTATAACGTATACCGCATAACGTATAACGTATAACGTATAACGTATAACGTATAACGTATAACGAATAACGAAAAACGTATAATGCATAACGTATATCGTATACCGCATAACGTATAACGTATAACGTATAACGTATAACATTTAACGCATAACGAATAACGTATAACGTATAACCTATGACGTATAACGTATAACGTATAACGTAAAACGTATAACGTATATCGTAAAACGTTTAACGTATAGCGTATAACGTATATCGTATAACGTATAACGTATAACGTATAACGTATAACGTATATCGTATAACGTATAACGTATAACGTATAACGTATAACGTATAACGTATAACGTATAACCTATAACGTATAACGTATAACGTATAACGTATAACGTTTAACGTATAACGTATAACCCTTAACGTATAACGTATAACGTATAACGTATAACGTATAACGTATAACGTATAACGTATAACGTATAACGTATAACGTATAACGTATAACGTATAACGTATAACGTATAACGTATAACGTATAACGTATAACGTATACCGCATAACGTATAACGTATAACGTATAACGTATAACGTATAACGTATAACGAATAACGTAAAACGTATAACGCATAACGTATATCGTATACCGCATAACGTATAACGTATAACGTATAACGTATAACATTTAACGCATAACGAATAACGTATAACGTATAACCTATGACGTATAACGTATAACGTATAACGTATAACATTTAACGCATAACGAATAACGTATAACGTATAACCTATGACGTATAACGTATAACGTATAACGTATAACGTATAACGTATAACGTATAACGTATAACGTATAACGTATAACGTATGACGTATAACGTATAACGTATAACGTATAACGTATAACGTATAACGTATAACGTATAACGTATAACGTATAACGTATAACGTATAACGTATAACGTATAACGAATAACGTAAAACGTATAACGCATAACGTATATCGTATACCGCATAACGTATAACGTATAACGTATAACGTATAACATTTAACGCATAACGAATAACGTATAACGTATAACCTATGACGTATAACGTATAACGTATAACGTAAAACGTATAACGTATATCGTAAAACGTTTAACGTATAACGTATAACGTATATCGTATAACGTATAACGTATAACGTATAACGTATAACGTATATCGTATAACGTATAACGTATAACGTATAACGTATAACGTATAACGTATAACGAATAACGTAAAACGTATAACGCATAACGTATATCGTATACCGCATAACGTATAACGTATAACGTATAACGTATAACATATAACGAATAACGTATAACGTATAACCTATGACGTATAACGTATAACGTATAACGTATAACGTATAACGTGTATCGTAAAACGTTTAACGTATAGCGTATAACGTATAACGTATAACGTATAACGTATAACGTATAACGTATAACGTATAACGTATAACGTTTAACGTATAACGTATAACCTTTAACGTATAACGTATAACGTATAACGTATAACGTATAACGTATAACGTATAACGTATAACGTATAACGTATAACGTATAACGTATAACGTATAACGTATAACGTATAACGTATAACGTATAACGTATAACGTATAACGTATAACGTATAACGTATAACGTATAACGTATAACGTATAACGTATAACGTATAACGTATCACGTATAACGTATAACGTATAACGTATAACGTATAACGTATAACGTATAACGTTTAACGTATAACGTATAACGTATAACGTATAACTTATAACGTATCACGAATAACGTAAAACGTATAACGCATAACGTATAACGTATAACGTATAACGTATAACGTATAACGTATAATGTATAACGTATAACGTATATCGTAAAACGTATAACGTATAACGTATAACGTATAACGTATAACGTATAACGTATAACGTATAACGTATAACGTATAACGTATAACGTATAACGTATAACGTATAACGTATAACGTATAACGTATAACGTATAACGTATAACGTATAACGTATAACGTATAACGTATAACGTATAACGTTTAACGTATAACGTATAACCTTTAACGTATAACGTATAACGTATAACGTATAACGTATAACGTATAACGTATAACGTATAACGTATAACGTATAACGTATAACGTATAACGTATAACGTATAACGTATAACGTATAACGTATAACGTATGACGTATAACGTATAACGTATAACGTATAACGTATAACGTATAACGTATAACGTATAACGTATAACGTATAACGTATAACGTATAACGTATAACGTATAACGTATAACGTATAACGTATAACGTATAACGTATAACGTATAACGTATAACGTATACCGCATAACGTATAACGTATAACGTATAACGTATAACGTATAACGTATAACGAATAACGAAAAACGTATAATGCATAACGTATATCGTATACCGCATAACGTATAACGTATAACGTATAACGTATAACATTTAACGCATAACGAATAACGTATAACGTATAACCTATGACGTATAACGTATAACGTATAACGTAAAACGTATAACGTATATCGTAAAACGTTTAACGTATAGCGTATAACGTATATCGTATAACGTATAACGTATAACGTATAACGTATAACGTATATCGTATAACGTATAACGTATAACGTATAACGTATAACGTATAACGTATAACGTATAACCTATAACGTATAACGTATAACGTATAACGTATAACGTTTAACGTATAACGTATAACCCTTAACGTATAACGTATAACGTATAACGTATAACGTATAACGTATAACGTATAACGTATAACGTATAACGTATAACGTATAACGTATAACGTATAACGTATAACGTATAACGTATAACGTATAACGTATAACGTATACCGCATAACGTATAACGTATAACGTATAACGTATAACGTATAACGTATAACGAATAACGTAAAACGTATAACGCATAACGTATATCGTATACCGCATAACGTATAACGTATAACGTATAACGTATAACATTTAACGCATAACGAATAACGTATAACGTATAACCTATGACGTATAACGTATAACGTATAACGTATAACATTTAACGCATAACGAATAACGTATAACGTATAACCTATGACGTATAACGTATAACGTATAACGTATAACGTATAACGTATAACGTATAACGTATAACGTATAACGTATAACGTATGACGTATAACGTATAACGTATAACGTATAACGTATAACGTATAACGTATAACGTATAACGTATAACGTATAACGTATAACGTATAACGTATAACGTATAACGAATAACGTAAAACGTATAACGCATAACGTATATCGTATACCGCATAACGTATAACGTATAACGTATAACGTATAACATTTAACGCATAACGAATAACGTATAACGTATAACCTATGACGTATAACGTATAACGTATAACGTAAAACGTATAACGTATATCGTAAAACGTTTAACGTATAACGTATAACGTATATCGTATAACGTATAACGTATAACGTATAACGTATAACGTATATCGTATAACGTATAACGTATAACGTATAACGTATAACGTATAACGTATAACGAATAACGTAAAACGTATAACGCATAACGTATATCGTATACCGCATAACGTATAACGTATAACGTATAACGTATAACATATAACGAATAACGTATAACGTATAACCTATGACGTATAACGTATAACGTATAACGTATAACGTATAACGTGTATCGTAAAACGTTTAACGTATAGCGTATAACGTATAACGTATAACGTATAACGTATAACGTATAACGTATAACGTATAACGTATAACGTTTAACGTATAACGTATAACCTTTAACGTATAACGTATAACGTATAACGTATAACGTATAACGTATAACGTATAACGTATAACGTATAACGTATAACGTATAACGTATAACGTATAACGTATAACGTATAACGTATAACGTATAACGTATAACGTATAACGTATAACGTATAACGTATAACGTATAACGTATAACGTATAACGTATAACGTATAACGTATCACGTATAACGTATAACGTATAACGTATAACGTATAACGTATAACGTATAACGTTTAACGTATAACGTATAACGTATAACGTATAACTTATAACGTATCACGAATAACGTAAAACGTATAACGCATAACGTATAACGTATAACGTATAACGTATAACGTATAACGTATAATGTATAACGTATAACGTATATCGTAAAACGTATAACGTATAACGTATAACGTATAACGTATAACGTATAACGTATAACGTATAACGTATAACGTATAACGTATAACGTATAACGTATAACGTATAACGTATAACGTATAACGTATAACGTATAACGTATAACGTATAACGTATAACGTATAACGTATAACGTATAACGTTTAACGTATAACGTATAACCTTTAACGTATAACGTATAACGTATAACGTATAACGTATAACGTATAACGTATAACGTATAACGTATAACGTATAACGTATAACGTATAACGTATAACGTATAACGTATAACGTATAACGTATAACGTATGACGTATAACGTATAACGTATAACGTATAACGTATAACGTATAACGTATAACGTATAACGTATAACGTATAACGTATAACGTATAACGTATAACGTATAACGTATAACGTATAACGTATAACGTATAACGTATAACGTATAACGTATAACGTATAACGTATAACGTATAACGTATAACGTTTAACGTATAACGTATAACGTATAACGTATAACTTATAACGTATCACGAATAACGTAAAACGTATAACGCATAACGTATAACGTATAACGTATAACGTATAACGTATAACGTATAATGTATAACGTATAACGTATATCGTAAAACGTATAACGTATAACGTATAACGTATAACGTATAACGTATAACGTATAACTTATGACGTATAACGTATAACGTATAACGTATAACGTATAACGTGTATCGTAAAACGTTTAACGTATAGCGTATAACGTATAACGTATAACGTATAACGTATAACGTATAACGTATAACGTATAACGTATAACGTATAACGTATAACGTATAACGTATAACGTATAACGTATAACGTATAACGTATAACGTATAACGTATAACGTATAACGTATAACGTTTAACGTATAACGTATAACGTATAACGTATAACTTATAACGTATCACGAATAACGTAAAACGTATAACGCATAACGTATAACGTATAACGTATAACGTATAACGTATAACGTATAATGTATAACATATAACGTATAACGTATAACGTATAACGTATAATGTATAACATATAACGTATAACGTTTAACGTATAACGTATAACCCTTAACGTATAACGTATAACGTATAACGTATAACCTATGACGTATAACGTATAACGTATTACGTATAACGTATAACGTGTATCGTAAAACGTTTAACGTATAGCGTATAACGTATAACGTATAACGTATAACGTATAACGTATAACGTATAACGTTTAACGTATAACGTATAACCCTTAACGTATAGCGTATAACGTATAACGTATAACGTACAACGTATAACGTATAACGTATAACGTATAACGTATAACGTATAACGTATAACGTATAACGTATAACGTATAACGTATAACGTATACCGCATAACGTATAACGTATAACGTATAACGTATAACGAATAACGAAAAACGTATAATGCATAACGTATATCGTATACCGCATAACGTATAACGTATAACGTATAACGTATAACATTTAACGCATAACGAATAACGTATAACGTATAACCTATGACGTATAACGTATAACGTATAACGTAAAACGTATAACGTATATCGTAAAACGTTTAACGTATAGCGTATAACGTATATCGTATAACGTATAACGTATAACGTATAACGTATAACGTATATCGTATAACGTATAACGTATAACGTATAACGTATAACGTATAACGTATAACGTATAACGTATAACGTATAACGTATAACGTATAACGTATAACGTATAACGTATAACGTATAACGTATAACGTATAACGTATAACGTATAACGTATAACGTATAACGTATAACGTATAACGTATAACGTTTAACGTATAACGTATAACCTTTAACGTATAACGTATAACGTATAACGTATAACGTATAACTTATAACGTATCACGAATAACGTAAAACGTATAACGCATAACGTATAACGTATAACGTATAACGTATAACGTATAACGTATAATGTATAACGTATAACGTATATCGTAGAACGTATAACGTATAACGTATAACGTATAACGTATAACGTATAACGTATAACGTATAACGTATAACGTATAACGTATAACGTATAACGTATAACGTATAACGTATAACGTATAACGTATACCGTATAACGTATAACGTATAACGTATAACGTATAACGTATCACGAATAACGTAAAACGTATAACGCATAACGCATAACGTATAACGTGTAACGAAGAACGTATAACGAATAACGTAAAACGTATTACGTATTACATATTTCGTATAACGTATAACGTGTATCGTACAACTTATGACGTATAACTTATAACGTATAACGTATAACGTATAAATTGTAACGAAAAACGTATAACGAATAACGTATAACTTGTAACGAAAAACGTATAACGAATAACGAAGAAAGTATAACGAATAACGTATAACGTACATCGTATAACGTATAACGTATAACGTGTAACGTATAAGGTATAACGTATAGCGTATAACGTATAACGTATAACGTATAACGAATAACGTAAAACGTATAACGCTTAACGTATATCGTATACCGCATAACGTATAACCTATAACGTATAACGTATAACATATAATGCATAACGAATAACGTATAACGTATAACCTATGACGTATAACGTATAACGTATAACGTATAACGTATAACGTATAACGTATAACGTATAACGTATAACGTATAACGTATAACGTATAACGTATAACGTATAACGTATAACGTATAACGTATAACGTATAACGTATAACGTATAACGTATAACGTATAACGTATAATGTTTAACGTATAACGTATAACGTATAACGTATATCGTATAACGTATAACGTATAACGTATAACGTATAACATATATCGTATAACGTATAACGTATAACGTATAACGTATAACGTATAACGTATAACGTATAACGTATAACGTATAACGTATAACAAATAACGTATATCGTAAAACGTTTAACGTATAGCGTATAACGTATAACGTATAACGTATAACGTATAACGTATAACGTATAACGTATAACGTATAACGTATAACGTATAACGTTTAGCGTATAACGTATAACGTATAACGTATAACGTATAACGTATAACGTATAACGTAGAACGTATAACGTATAACGTATAACGTATAACGTATATCCTATGACGTATAACGTATAACGTATAACGTATAACGTATAACGTATAACGTATAACGTATAACGTATAACGTATAACGTATAACGTATAACGTATAACGTATAACGTATAACGTATAACGTATAACGTTTAACGTATAACGTATAACGTATAACGTATAACTTATAACGTATCACGAATAACGTAAAACGTATAACGCATAACGTATAACGTATAACGTATAACGTATAACGTATAACGTATAATGTATAACATATAACGTATAACGTATAACGTATAACGTATAATGTATAACATATAACGTATAACGTTTAACGTATAACGTATAACCCTTAACGTATAACGTATAACGTATAACGTATAACCTATGACGTATAACGTATAACGTATTACGTATAACGTATAACGTGTATCGTAAAACGTTTAACGTATAGCGTATAACGTATAACGTATAACGTATAACGTATAACGTATAACGTATAACGTATAACGTTTAACGTATAACGTATAACCCTTAACGTATAACGTATAACGTATAACGTATAACGTACAACGTATAACGTATAACGTATAACGTATAACGTATAACGTATATCGTATACCGCATAACGTATAACGTATAACGTGTAACGTATAACATTTAACGCATAACGAATAACGTATAACGTATAACCTATGACGTATAACGTATAACGTATAACGTAAAACGTATAACGTATATCGTAAAACGTTTAACGTATAGCGTATAACGTATATCGTATAACGTATAACGTATAACGTATAACGTATAACGTATATCGTATAACGTATAACGTATAACGTATAACGTATAACGTATAACGTATAACGTATAACCTATAACGAATAACGTAAAACGTATAACGCATAACGTATATCGTATACCGCATAACGTATAACGTATAACGTATAACGTATAACATATAACGCATAACGAATAACGTATAACGTATAACCTATGACGTATAACGTATAACGTATAACGTATAACGTATAACGTATAACGTGTATCGTAAAACGTTTAACGTATAGCGTATAACGTATAACGTATAACGTATAACGTATAACGTATAACGTATAACGTTTAACGTATAACGTATAACCTTTAACGTATAACGTATAACGTATAACGTATAACGTATAACTTATAACGTATCACGAATAACGTAAAACGTATAACGCATAACGTATAACGTATAACGTATAACGTATAACGTATAACGTATAATGTATAACGTATAACGTATATCGTAAAACGTATAACGTATAACGTATAACGTATAACGTATAACGTATAACGTATAACGTATAACGTATAACGTATAACGTATAACGTATAACGTATAACGTATAACGTATACCGTATAACGTATAACGTATAACGTATAACGTATAACGTATCACGAATAACGTAAAACGTATAACGCATAACGCATAACGTATAACGTGTAACGAAGAACGTATAACGAATAACGTAAAACGTATTACGTATTACATATTTCGTATAACGTATAACGTGTATCGTACAACTTATGACGTATAACTTATAACGTATAACGTATAACGTATAAATTGTAACGAAAAACGTATAACCAATAACGTATAACTTGTAACGAAAAACGTATAACGAATAACGAAGAAAGTATAACGAATAACGTATAACGTACATCGTATAACGTATAACGTATAACGTGTAACGTATAAGGTATAACGTATAGCGTATAACGTATAACGTATAACGTATAACGAATAACGTAAAACGTATAACGCTTAACGTATATCGTATACCGCATAACGTATAACCTATAACGTATAACGTATAACATATAATGCATAACGAATAACGTATAACGTATAACCTATGACGTATAACGTATAACGTTTAACGTATAACGTATAACGTATAACGTATAACGTATAACGTATAACGTATAACGTATAACGTATAACGTATAACGTATAACGTATAACGTATAACGTATAACGTATAACGTATAACGTATAACGTATAACGTATAACGTATAACGTATAATGTTTAACGTATAACGTATAACGTATAACGTATATCGTATAACGTATAACGTATAACGTATAACGTATAACGTATAACATATATCGTATAACGTATAACGTATAACGTATAACGTATAACGTATAACGTATAACGTATAACGTATAACGTATAACGTATAACAAATAACGTATATCGTAAAACGTTTAACGTATAGCGTATAACGTATAACGTATACGTATAACGTATAACGTATAACGTATAACGTATAACGTATAACGTATAACGTATAACGTATAACGTTTAGCGTATAACGTATAACGTATAACGTATAACGTATAACGTATAACGTAGAACGTATAACGTATAACGTATAACGTATAACGTATATCCTATGACGTATAACGTATAACGTATAACGTATAACGTATAACGTATAACGTATAACGTATAACGTATAACGTATAACGTATAACGTATATCGTAAAACGTATAACGTATAACGTATAACGCATAACGAATACCGTGAAACGTATAACGCATAACCTATAACGCATAAGGTATAACGTATAACGTATAACCTATGACGTATAACGTATAACGTATATCGTATAACGTATAACGTATAACGTATAAAGTATAACGTATAACGTATATCGTAAAACGTATAACGTATAACGTATAACGTATAACGTATAACGTATAACGTATAACGTATAACGTTTAACGTATAACTTATAACGTATCACGAATAACGAAAAACGTATAACGCACAACGTATAACGTATAACGTGTGACGAAGGACGTATAACGAATAACGTAAGACGTATGACACATTACATATTACGTATAACGTACAACGTATAACGTATAACGTATAACGTATAACGTATAACGTATAACGTATAACGTATAACGTATAACATATAACGTATAACGTATAACGTATAACGTATAACGTATAACGTATAACGTATAACGTATAACGTCTAACGTATAACATATAACGTATAACGTATAACGTATAGCATGTAACGTATAACGTATAACGTATAAGGTATAACGTATAACGTATAACGTATAACGTATAACGTATAACGTATAACGTATAACGTATAACGTATGACGTATAACGTATAACGTATAACGTATAACGTATAACGTATAACGTATAACGTATAACGTATAACGTATATCCTATGACGTATAACGTATAACGTATAACGTATAACGTATAACGTATAACGTATATCGTAAAACGTATAACGTATAACGTATAACGTATAACGTATATCCTATGACGTATAACATATATCGGAAAACGTATAACGTATAACGTATAACGTATAACGTATAACGTATAACGTATAACGTATAACGTATAACGTATAACGTATAACGTATAACGTATAACGTATAACGTATAACGTATAACGTATAACGTATAACGTATAACGTATAACGTGTAACGTATAACGTATAACGTATAACGTATAACATATAACGTATAACATATAACGCATAAAGAATAACGTATAACGTATAACCTATGACGTATAACGTATAACGTATAACGTAAAACGTATAA
Source organism: Ptiloglossa arizonensis (assembly GCF_051014685.1). NCBI lineage: Eukaryota > Metazoa > Arthropoda > Insecta > Hymenoptera > Colletidae > Ptiloglossa > Ptiloglossa arizonensis. The sequence continues at coordinate 86,675 of NW_027479038.1, read as the reverse complement.
CGTATATCGTAAAACGTTTAACGTATAGCGTATAACGTATAACGTATAACGTATAACGTATAACGTATAACGTATAACGTATAACGTATAACGTATAACGTATAACGTATATCGTTTAACGTATAACGTATAACGTATAACGTATAACGTATAACGTATAACGTATAACGTATAACGTATAACATATAACGTATAACGTATAACGTATAACGTATAACGTATAACGTATAACGTATAACGAATAACGTATAACGTATAACCTATGACGTATAACGTATAACGTATAACGTATAACGTATAACGTATAACGTATAACGTATAACGTATAACGTATAACGTATAACGTATAACGAAATACGTGTTACGTATAACGTATAACGTGTAACGTATAACGTATAACGTATATCGTTTAACGTATAACGTATAACGTATAACGTATAACGTATAACGTATAACGTATAACGTATAACGTATAACGTATAACGTATAACGTATAACTTATAACGTATCACGAATAACGTAAAACGTACAACGCATAACGTATAACGTATAACGTATAACGTATAACGTATAACGTATAATGTATAACGTATAACGTATATCGTAAAACGTATAACGTATAACGTATAACGTATAACGTATAACGTATAACGTATAACGTATAACGTATAACGTATAACGTATAACGTATAACGTATAACGTATAACGTATACCGTATAACGTATAACGTATAACGTATAACGTATAACGTATCACGAATAACGTAAAACGTATAACGCATAACGCATAACGTATAACGTGTAACGAAGAACGTATAACGAATAACGTAAAACGTATTACGTATTACATATTTCGTATAACGTATAACGTGTATCGTACAACTTATGACGTATAACTTATAACGTATAACGTATAACGTATAAATTGTAACGAAAAACGTATAACGAATAACGTATAACTTGTAACGAAAAACGTATAACGAATAACGAAGAAAGTATAACGAATAACGTATAACGTACATCGTATAACGTATAACGTATAACGTGTAACGTATAAGGTATAACGTATAGCGTATAACGTATAACGTATAACGTATAACGAATAACGTAAAACGTATAACGCTTAACGTATATCGTATACCGCATAACGTATAACCTATAACGTATAACGTATAACATATAATGCATAACGAATAACGTATAACGTATAACCTATGACGTATAACGTATAACGTATAACGTATAACGTATAACGTATAACGTATAACGTATAACGTATAACGTATAACGTATAACGTATAACGTATAACGTATAACGTATAACGTATAACGTATAACGTATAACGTATAACGTATAACGTATAACGTATAACGTATAACGTATAATGTTTAACGTATAACGTATAACGTATAACGTATATCGTATAACGTATAACGTATAACGTATAACGTATAACATATATCGTATAACGTATAACGTATAACGTATAACGTATAACGTATAACGTATAACGTATAACGTATAACGTATAACGTATAACGTATAACGTATAACGTATAACGTATAACGTATAACGTATAACGTATAACTTATAACGTATCACGAATAACGTAAAACGTATAACGCACAACGTATAACGTATAACGTGTGACGAAGGACGTATAACGAATAACGTAAGACGTATGACACATTACATATTACGTATAACGTACAACGTATAACGTATAACGTATAACGTATAACGTATAACGTATAACGTATAACGTATAACGTATAACATATAACGTATAACGTATAACGTATAACGTATAACGTATAACGTATAACGTATAACGTATAACGTATAACGTATAACATATAACGTATAACGTATAACGTATAGCATGTAACGTATAACGTATAACGTATAAGGTATAACGTATAACGTATAACGTATAACGTATAACGTATAACGTATAACGTATAACGTATAACGTATGACGTATAACGTATAACGTATAACGTATAACGTATAACGTATAACGTATAACGTATAACGTATAACGTATAACGTATAACGTATATCCTATGACGTATAACGTATAACGTATAACGTATAACGTATAACGTATAACGTATATCGTAAAACGTATAACGTATAACGTATAACGTATAACGCATATCCTATGACGTATAACATATATCGGAAAACGTATAACGTATAACGTATAACGTATAACGTATAACGTATAACGTATAACGTATAACGTATAACGTATAACGTATAACGTATAACGTATAACGTATAACGTATAACGTATAACGTATAACGAAATACGTGTTACGTATAACGTATAACGTGTAACGTATAACGTATAACGTATATCGTTTAACGTATAACGTATAACGTATAACGTATAACGTATAACGTATAACGTATAACGTATAACGTATAACATATAACGTATAACGTATAACGTATAACGTATAACGTATAACGTATAACCTATGACGTATAACGTATAACGTATAACGTATAACGTATAACGTATAACGTATAACGTATAACGTATAACGTATAACGTATAACGTATAACGTATAACGTATAACGTATAACGTATAACGTATAACGTATAACGTATAACGTATAACGTATAACGTATAACGTATAACGTATAACGTATAATGTTTAACTTATTACGTATAACGTATAACGTATATCGTATAACGTATAACGTATAACGTATAACGTATAACATATATCGTATAACGTATAACGTATAACGTATAACGTATAACGTATAACGTATAACGTATAACGTATAACGTATAACGTATAACGTATAACGTATAACGTATAACGTATAACGTATAACGTATAACGTATAACGTATAACGTATAACTTATAACGTATCACGAATAACGTAAAACGTATAACGCACAACGTATAACGTATAACGTGTGACGAAGGACGTATAACGAATAACGTAAGACGTATGACACATTACATATTACGTATAACGTACAACGTATAACGTATAACGTATAACGTATAACGTATAACGTATAACGTATAACGTATAACGTATAACATATAACGTATAACGTATAACGTATAACGTATAACGTATAACGTATAACGTATAACGTATAACGTATAACGTATAACATATAACGTATAACGTATAACGTATAGCATGTAACGTATAACGTATAACGTATAAGGTATAACGTATAACGTATAACGTATAACGTATAACGTATAACGTATAACGTATAACGTATAACGTATGACGTATAACGTATAACGTATAACGTATAACGTATAACGTATAACGTATAACGTATAACGTATAACGTATATCCTATGACGTATAACGTATAACGTATAACGTATAACGTATAACGTATAACGTATATCGTAAAACGTATAACGTATAACGTATAACGTATAACGCATATCCTATGACGTATAACATATATCGGAAAACGTATAACGTATAACGTATAACGTATAACGTATAACGTATAACGTATAACGTATAACGTATAACGTATAACGTATAACGTATAACGTATAACGTATAACGTATAACGTATAACGTATAACGTATAACGTATAACGTATAACGTATAACGTATAACGTATAACGTATAACGTATAACGTATAACGTATAACATATAACGTATAACATATAACGCATAAAGAATAACGTATAACGTATAACCTATGACGTATAACGTATAACGTATAACGTAAAACGTATAACGTATATCGTAAAACGTTTAACGTATAGCGTATAACGTATAACGTATAACGTATAACGTATAACGTATAACGTATAACGTATAACGTATAACGTATAACGTATAACGTATATCGTTTAACGTATAACGTATAACGTATAACGTATAACGTATAACGTATAACGTATAACGTATAACGTATAACGTATAACGTATAACGTATAACGTATAACGAAATACGTGTTACGTATAACGTATAACGTATAACGTATAACGTATAACGTATATCGTTTAACGTATAACGTATAACGTATAACGTATAACGTATAACGTATAACGTATAACGTATAACGTATAACGTATAACGTATAACGTATAACGTATAACGTATAACGTATAACGTATAACGTATAACGTATATCGTTTAACGTATAACGTATAACGTATAACGTATAACGTATAACGTATAACGTATAACGTATAACGTATAACGTATAACATATAACGTATAACGTATAACGTATAACGTATAACGTATAACGTATAACGTATAACGAATAACGTATAACGTATAACCTATGACGTATAACGTATAACGTATAACGTATAACGTATAACGTATAACGTATAACGTATAACGTATAACGTATAACGTATAACGTATAACGAAATACGTGTTACGTATAACGTATAACGTATAACGTATAACGTATAACGTATAACGTATAACGTATAACGTATAAAGTATAACGTATAACGTATATCGTAAAACGTATAATGTATAACGTATAACGTATAACGTATAACGTATAACGTATAACGTATAACGTATAACGTATAACGTATAACGTATAACGAAATACGTGTAACGTATAACGTATAACGTATAACGTATAACGTATAACGTATAACGTATAACGTATAAAGTATAACGTATAACGTATATCGTAAAACGTATAACGTATAACGTATAACGAATAACGTATAACGTACATCGTATAACGTATAACGTATAACGTATAACGTATAACGTATAAGGTATAACGTATAGCGTATAACGTATAACGTATAACGTATAACGAATAACGTAAAACGTATAACGCATAACGTATATCGTATACCGCATAACGTATAACGTGTAACGTATAACGTATAACGTATAACATATAACGCATAACGAATAACGTATAACGTATAACCTATAACCTATGACGTATAACGTATAACGTATAACGTATAACGAATACCGTGAAACGTATAACGCATAACGTATAACGCATAAGGTATAACGTATAACGTATAACCTATGACGTATAACGTATAACGTATATCGTATAACGTATAACGTATAACGTATAAAGTATAACGTATAACGTATATCGTAAAACGTATAACGTATAACGTATAACGTATAACGTATAACGTATAACGTATAACGTATAACGTATAACGTATAACTTATAACGTATCACGAATAACGTAAAACGTATAACGCACAACGTATAACGTATAACGTGTGACGAAGGACGTATAACGAATAACGTAAAACGTATTACGTATTACATATTTCGTATAACGTATAACGTGAATCGTATAACTTATGACGTATAACTTATAACGTGTAACATATAACGTATAACTTGTAACGAAAAACGTATAACGAATAACTTATAACGTATACCGTATAACGTATAACGTATAACGTATAACGTATAACGTATAACGTATAACGTATAACGTATAACGTATAACGTATAACGTATAACGTATAACGTATAACGTATAACGTATAACGTATAACGTATAACATATAACGTATAACGTATAACGTATAGCATGTAACGTATAACGTATAACGTATAAGGTATAACGTATAACGTATAACGTATAACGTATAACGTATAACGTATAACGTATAACGTATAACGTATAACGTATAACGTATGACGTATAACGTATAACGTATAACGTATAACGTATAACGTATAACGTATAACGTATAACGTATAACGTATAACGTATAACGTATAACGTATAACGTATAACGTATAACGTATAACGTATAACGTATAACGTATAACGTATAACGTATAACGTATAACGTATAACGTATAACGTATAACGTATAACGTATAACGTATATCGTAAAACGTATAACGTATAACGTATAACCTATGACGTATAACGTATAACGTATAACGTATAACGCATAACGTATAACGCATAAGGTATAACGTATAACGTATTACCTATGACGTATAACGTATAACATATATCGTATAACGTATAACGTATAACGTATAACGTATAACGTATATCGTAAAACGTATAACGTATAACGTATAACGTATAACGTATATCCTATGACGTATAACGTATATCGGAAAACGTATAACGTATAACGTATAACGTATAACGTATAACGTATAACGTATAACGTATAACGTATAACGTATAACGTATAACGTATAACGTATAACGTATAACGTATAACGTATAAGGTATAACGTATAACGTATAACGTATAACGTGTAACGTATAACGTATAACGTTTAACGTATAACGTATAACGTATAACGTATAACTTATAACGTATAACGAATAACGTAAAACGTATAACGCATAACGTATATCGTATACCGCATAACGTATAACGTATAACGTATAACGTATAACATATAACGCATAACGAATAACGTATAACGTATAACCTATGACGTATAACGTATAACGTATAACGTATAATGTATAACGTATAACGTATAACGTATAACGTATAACGTATAACGTATAACGTATAACGTATAACGTATAACGTATAACGTATGACGTATAACGTATAAGGTATAACGTATAACGTATAACGTATAACGTATAACGTATAACGTATAACGTATAACGTATAACGTATAACGTATAACGTATAACGTATAACGTATAACGTATAACGTATATCGTATATCCTATGACGTATAACGTATAACGTATAACGTATAACGTATAACGTATAACGTATAACGTATAACGTATAACGTATAACGTATAACGTATAACGTATAACGTATAACGTATAACGTATAACGTATAACGTATAACGTATAACGTATAACGTATAACGTATAACGTATAACGTATAACGTATAACGTATAACGTATATCGTAAAACGTATAACGTGTAACGTATAACCTATGACGTATAACGTATAACGTATATCGTATAACGTATAACGTATAACGTATAAAGTATAACGTATAACGTATAAAGTATAACGTATAACGTATATCGTAAAACGTATAATGTATAACGTATAACGTATAACGTATAACGTATAACGTATAACGTATAACGTATAACGTATAACGTATAACGTATAACGAAATACGTGTAACGTATAACGTATAACGTATAACGTATAACGTATAACGTATAACGTATAACGTATAACATATAACGTATAACGTATAACGTATAACGTATAACGTATAACGTATAACGTATAACGAATAACGTATAACGTATAACCTATGACGTATAACGTATAACGTATAACGTATAACGTATAACGTATAACGTATAACGTATAACGTATAACGTATAACGTATAACGTATAACGAAATACGTGTTACGTATAACGTATAACGTATAACGTATAACGTATAACGTATAACGTATAACGTATAACGTATAAAGTATAACGTATAACGTATATCGTAAAACGTATAATGTATAACGTATAACGTATAACGTATAACGTATAACGTATAACGTATAACGTATAACGTATAACGTATAACGTATAACGAAATACGTGTAACGTATAACGTATAACGTATAACGTATAACGTATAACGTATAACGTATAACGTATAAAGTATAACGTATAACGTATATCGTAAAACGTATAACGTATAACGTATAACGAATAACGTATAACGTACATCGTATAACGTATAACGTATAACGTATAACGTATAACGTATAAGGTATAACGTATAGCGTATAACGTATAACGTATAACGTATAACGAATAACGTAAAACGTATAACGCATAACGTATATCGTATACCGCATAACGTATAACGTGTAACGTATAACGTATAACGTATAACATATAACGCATAACGAATAACGTATAACGTATAACCTATAACCTATGACGTATAACGTATAACGTATAACGTATAACGAATACCGTGAAACGTATAACGCATAACGTATAACGCATAAGGTATAACGTATAACGTATAACCTATGACGTATAACGTATAACGTATATCGTATAACGTATAACGTATAACGTATAAAGTATAACGTATAACGTATATCGTAAAACGTATAACGTATAACGTATAACGTATAACGTATAACGTATAACGTATAACGTATAACGTATAACGTATAACTTATAACGTATCACGAATAACGTAAAACGTATAACGCACAACGTATAACGTATAACGTGTGACGAAGGACGTATAACGAATAACGTAAAACGTATTACGTATTACATATTTCGTATAACGTATAACGTGAATCGTATAACTTATGACGTATAACTTATAACGTGTAACATATAACGTATAACTTGTAACGAAAAACGTATAACGAATAACTTATAACGTATACCGTATAACGTATAACGTATAACGTATAACGTATAACGTATAACGTATAACGTATAACGTATAACGTATAACGTATAACGTATAACGTATAACGTATAACGTATAACGTATAACGTATAACGTATAACATATAACGTATAACGTATAACGTATAGCATGTAACGTATAACGTATAACGTATAAGGTATAACGTATAACGTATAACGTATAACGTATAACGTATAACGTATAACGTATAACGTATAACGTATAACGTATAACGTATGACGTATAACGTATAACGTATAACGTATAACGTATAACGTATAACGTATAACGTATAACGTATAACGTATAACGTATAACGTATAACGTATAACGTATAACGTATAACGTATAACGTATAACGTATAACGTATAACGTATAACGTATAACGTATAACGTATAACGTATAACGTATAACGTATAACGTATATCGTAAAACGTATAACGTATAACGTATAACCTATGACGTATAACGTATAACGTATAACGTATAACGCATAACGTATAACGCATAAGGTATAACGTATAACGTATTACCTATGACGTATAACGTATAACATATATCGTATAACGTATAACGTATAACGTATAACGTATAACGTATATCGTAAAACGTATAACGTATAACGTATAACGTATAACGTATATCCTATGACGTATAACGTATATCGGAAAACGTATAACGTATAACGTATAACGTATAACGTATAACGTATAACGTATAACGTATAACGTATAACGTATAACGTATAACGTATAACGTATAACGTATAACGTATAACGTATAAGGTATAACGTATAACGTATAACGTATAACGTGTAACGTATAACGTATAACGTTTAACGTATAACGTATAACGTATAACGTATAACTTATAACGTATAACGAATAACGTAAAACGTATAACGCATAACGTATATCGTATACCGCATAACGTATAACGTATAACGTATAACGTATAACATATAACGCATAACGAATAACGTATAACGTATAACCTATGACGTATAACGTATAACGTATAACGTATAATGTATAACGTATAACGTATAACGTATAACGTATAACGTATAACGTATAACGTATAACGTATAACGTATAACGTATAACGTATGACGTATAACGTATAAGGTATAACGTATAACGTATAACGTATAACGTATAACGTATAACGTATAACGTATAACGTATAACGTATAACGTATAACGTATAACGTATAACGTATAACGTATAACGTATATCGTATATCCTATGACGTATAACGTATAACGTATAACGTATAACGTATAACGTATAACGTATAACGTATAACGTATAACGTATAACGTATAACGTATAACGTATAACGTATAACGTATAACGTATAACGTATAACGTATAACGTATAACGTATAACGTATAACGTATAACGTATAACGTATAACGTATAACGTATAACGTATATCGTAAAACGTATAACGTGTAACGTATAACCTATGACGTATAACGTATAACGTATATCGTATAACGTATAACGTATAACGTATAAAGTATAACGTATAACGTATATCGTAAAACGTATAACGTATAACGTAGAACGTATAACGTATAACGTATAACGTATAACGTATATCCTATGACGTATAACGTATAACGTATAACGTATAACGTATAACGTATAACGTATAACGTATAACGTATAACGTATAACGTATAACGTATAAAGTATAACGTATAACGTATATCGTAAAACGTATAACGTATAACGTATAACGTATAACGTATAACGTATAACTTATAACGTATAACGTATAACAATAACGTATAACGTATAACGTATGACGTATAACGTATAACGTATATGTATAACGTATAACGTATAACGTATAACGTATAACGTATAACGTATAACGTATAACGTATAACGTATAACGTATAACGTATAACGTATAACGTATAACGTATAACGTATAACGTATAACGTATAACGTATAACGTGTATCGTAAAACGTTTAACGTATAGCGTATAACGTATAACGTATAACGTATAACGTATAACGTATAACGTATAACGTATAACGTATAACGTATAACGTGTATCGTAAAACGTTTAACGTATAGCGTATAACGTATAACGTATAACGTATAACGTATAACGTATAACGTATAACGTATAACGTATAACGTATAACGTATAACGTATAACGTATAACGTATAACGTATAACGTATAACGTATAACGTATAACGTATAACGTATAACGTATAACGTATAACGTATAACGTATAACGTATAACGTATAACTTATAACGTATCACGAATAACGTAAAACGTATAACGCACAACGTATAACGTATAACGTGTGACGAAGGACGTATAACGAATAACGTAAGACGTATGACACATTACATATTACGTATAACGTACAACGCATAACGTATAACGTATAACGTATAACGTATAACGTATAACGTATAACGTATAACGTATAACATATAACGTATAACGTATAACGTATAACGTATAACGTATAACGTATAACGTATAACGTATAACGTATAACGTATAACATATAACGTATAACGTATAACGTATAGCATGTAACGTATAACGTATAACGTATAAGGTATAACGTATAACGTATAACGTATAACGTATAACGTATAACGTATAACGTATAACGTATAACGTATAACGTATAACGTATAACGTATGACGTATAACGTATAAGGTATAACGTATAACGTATAACGTATAACGTATAACGTATAACGTATAACGTATAACGTATAACGTATAACGTATAACGTATAACGTATAACGTATAACGTATAACGTATAACGTATATCCTATGACGTATAACGTATAACGTATAACGTATAACGTATAACGTATAACGTATAACGTATAACGTATAACGTATAACGTATAACGTATAACGTATAACGTATAACGTATAACGTATAACGTATAACGTATAACGTATAACGTATAACGTATAACGTATAACGTATAACGTATATCGTAAAACGTATAACGTGTAACGTATAACCTATGACGTATAACGTATAACGTATATCGTATAACGTATAACGTATAACGTATAAAGTATAACGTATAACGTATATCGTAAAACGTATAACGTATAACGTAGAACGTATAACGTATAACGTATAACGTATAACGTATATCCTATGACGTATAAGGTATAACGTATAACGTATAACGTATAACGTATAACGTATAACGTATAACGTATAACGTATAACGTATAACGTATAACGTATAAAGTATAACGTATAACGTATATCGTAAAACGTATAACGTATAACGTATAACGTATAACGTATAACGTATAACTTATAACGTATAACGTATAACAATAACGTATAACGTATAACGTATGACGTATAACGTATAACGTATATGTATAACGTATAACGTATAACGTATAACGTATAACGTATAACGTATAACGTATAACGTATAACGTATAACGTATAACGTATAACGTATAACGTATAACGTATAACGTATAACGTATAACGTAGAACGTGTATCGTAAAACGTTTAACGTATAGCGTATAACGTATAACGTATAACGTATAACGTATAACGTATAACGTATAACGTATAACGTATAACGTATAACGTATAACGTATAACGTATACCGCATAACGTATAACGTATAACGTATAACGTATAACGTATGACGAATAACGTAAAACGTATAACGCATAACGTATATCGTATACCGCATAACGTATAACGTATAACGTATAACGTATAACGTATAACGTATGACGTATAACGTATAAGGTATAACGTATAACGTATAACGTATAACGTATAACGTATAACGTATAACGTATAACGTATAACGTATAACGTATAACGTATAACGTATAACGTATAACGTATAACGTATAACGTATAACGTATAACGTATAACGTATAACGTATAACGTATAACGTATAACGTATAACGTATAACGTATAACGTATAACGTATAACGTATAACGTATAACGTATAACGTATAACGTATGACGAATAACGTAAAACATATAACGTATAACGTATAACGAAATACGTGTAACGTATAACGTATAACGTATAACGTATAACGTATAACGTATAACGTATAACGTATAACGTATAACGTATAACGTATAACGTATAACGTATAACGTATAACGTATAACGTATAACGTATAACGTGTATCGTAAAACGTTTAACGTATAGCGTATAACGTATAACGTATAACGTATAACGTATAACGTATAACGTATAACGTATAACGTATAACGTATAACGTGTATCGTAAAACGTTTAACGTATAGCGTATAACGTATAACGTATAACGTATAACGTATAACGTATAACGTATAACGTATAACGTATAACGTATAACGTATAACGTATAACGTATACCGCATAACGTATAACGTATAACGTATAACGTATAACGTATGACGAATAACGTAAAACGTATAACGCATAACGTATATCGTATACCGCATAACGTATAACGTATAACGTATAACGTATAACGTATAACGTATGACGTATAACGTATAACGTATAACGTATAACGTATAACGTATAACGTATAACGTATAACGTATAACGTATATCGTAAAACGTATAACGTATAACGTATAACCTATGACGTATAACGTATAACGTATAACGTATAACGCATAACGTATAACGCATAAGGTATAACGTATAACGTATTACCTATGACGTATAACGTATAACATATATCGTATAACGTATAACGTATAACGTATAACGTATAACGTATATCGTAAAACGTATAACGTATAACGTATAACGTATAACGTATATCCTATGACGTATAACGTATATCGGAAAACGTATAACGTATAACGTATAACGTATAACGTATAACGTATAACGTATAACGTATAACGTATAACGTATAACGTATAACGTATAACGTATAACGTATAACGTATAACGTATAAGGTATAACGTATAACGTATAACGTATAACGTGTAACGTATAACGTATAACGTTTAACGTATAACGTATAACGTATAACGTATAACTTATAACGTATAACGAATAACGTAAAACGTATAACGCATAACGTATAACGTATAACTTATAACGTATAACGTATAACGTATAACGTATAACGTATAAAGTATAACGTATAACGTATATCGTAAAACGTATAACGTATAACGTATAACGTATAACGTATAACGTATAACGTATAACGTATAACGTATAACGTATAACGTATAACGAAATACGTGTAACGTATAACGTATAACGTATAACGTATAACGTATAACGTATAACGTATGACGTATAACGTATAAGGTATAACGTATAACGTATAACGTATAACGTATAACGTATAACGTATAACGTATAACGTATAACGTATAACGTATAACGTATAACGTATAACGTATAACGTATAACGTATAACGTATATCCTATGACGTATAACGTATAACGTATAACGTATAACGTATAACGTATAACGTATAACGTATAACGTATAACGTATAACGTATAACGTATAACGTATAACGTATAACGTATAACGTATAACGTATAACGTATAACGTATAACGTATAACGTATAACGTATAACGTATAACGTATAACGTATATCGTAAAACGTATAACGTGTAACGTATAACCTATGACGTATAACGTATAACGTATATCGTATAACGTATAACGTATAACGTATAAAGTATAACGTATAACGTATATCGTAAAACGTATAACGTATAACGTAGAACGTATAACGTATAACGTATAACGTATAACGTATATCCTATGACGTATAAGGTATAACGTATAACGTATAACGTATAACGTATAACGTATAACGTATAACGTATAACGTATAACGTATAACGTATAACGTATAAAGTATAACGTATAACGTATATCGTAAAACGTATAACGTATAACGTATAACGTATAACGTATAACGTATAACTTATAACGTATAACGTATAACAATAACGTATAACGTATAACGTATGACGTATAACGTATAACGTATATGTATAACGTATAACGTATAACGTATAACGTATAACGTATAACGTATAACGTATAACGTATAACGTATAACGTATAACGTATAACGTATAACGTATAACGTATAACGTATAACGTATAACGTAGAACGTGTATCGTAAAACGTTTAACGTATAGCGTATAACGTATAACGTATAACGTATAACGTATAACGTATAACGTATAACGTATAACGTATAACGTATAACGTATAACGTATAACGTATACCGCATAACGTATAACGTATAACGTATAACGTATAACGTATGACGAATAACGTAAAACGTATAACGCATAACGTATATCGTATACCGCATAACGTATAACGTATAACGTATAACGTATAACGTATAACGTATGACGTATAACGTATAAGGTATAACGTATAACGTATAACGTATAACGTATAACGTATAACGTATAACGTATAACGTATAACGTATAACGTATAACGTATAACGTATAACGTATATCGTATAACGTATAACGTATAACGTATAACGTATAACGTATAACGTATAACGTATAACGTATAACGTATAACGTATAACGTATAACGTATAACGTATAACGTATAACGTATAACGTATAACGTATAACGTATGACGAATAACGTAAAACGTATAACGTATAACGTATAACGAAATACGTGTAACGTATAACGTATAACGTATAACGTATAACGTATAACGTATAACGTATAACGTATAAAGTATAACGTATAACGTATATCGTAAAACGTATAACGTATAACGTATAACGAATAACGTATAACGTACATCGTATAACGTATAACGTATAACGTATAACGTATAAGGTATAACGTATAGCGTATAACGTATAACGTATAACGTATAACGTATAACGTGTATCGTAAAACGTTTAACGTATAGCGTACAACGTATAACGTATAACGTATAACGTATAACGTATAACGTATAACGTATAACGTATAACGTATAACGTATAACGTATAACGTATAACGTATAACGTATACTGCATAACGTATAACGTATAACGTATAACGTATAACGTATGACGAATAACGTAAAACGTATAACGCATAACGTATATCGTATACCGCATAACGTATAACGTATAACGTATAACGTATAACGTAGAACGTATAACGTATAACGTATAACGTATAACGTATAACGTATAACGTATAACGTATAACGTATAACGTATAACGTATAACGTATAACGTATAACGCATAACGTATATCGTATACCGCATAACGTATAACGTATATCGTATAACGTATAACATATAACGCATAACGAATAACGTTTAACGTATAACCTATGACGTATAACGTATAACGTATAACGTATAACGTATAACGTGTATCGTAAAACGTTTAACGTATAGCGTATAACGTATAACGTATAACGTATAACGTATAACGTATAACGTTTAACGTATAACGTATAACCTTTAACGTATAACGTATAACGTATAACGTATAACGTAGAACGTATAACGTATGACGTATAACGTAGAACGTATAACGTATAACGTATAACGTATAACGTATAACGTATAACGTATAACGTATAACGTATAACGTATAACGTATAACGTATAACGTATAACGTATAACGTATAACGTATAACGTATAACGTATAACGTATACCGCATAACGTATATCGTAAAACGTATAACGTATAACGTATAACGAATAACGTATAACGTACATCGTATAACGTATAACGTATAACGTATAACGTATAAGGTATAACGTATAGCGTATAACGTATAACGTATAACGTATAACGTATAACGTGTATCGTAAAACGTTTAACGTATAGCGTACAACGTATAACGTATAACGTATAACGTATAACGTATAACGTATAACGTATAACGTATAACGTATAACGTATAACGTATAACGTATAACGTATAACGTATACCGCATAACGTATAACGTATAACGTATAACGTATAACGTATGACGAATAACGTAAAACGTATAACGCATAACGTATATCGTATACCGCATAACGTATAACGTATAACGTATAACGTATAACATTTAACGCATAACGAATAACGTATAACGTATAACCTATGACGTATAACGTATAACGTATAACGTAAAACGTATAACGTATATCGTAAAACGTTTAACGTATAGCGTATAACGTATATCGTATAACGTATAACGTATAACGTATAACGTATAACGTATATCGTATAACGTATAACGTATAACGTATAACGTATAACGTATAACGTATAACGAATAACGTAAAACGTATAACGCATAACGTATATCGTATACCGCATAACGTATAACGTATATCGTATAACGTATAACATATAACGCATAACGAATAACGTTTAACGTATAACCTATGACGTATAACGTATAACGTATAACGTATAACGTATAACGTGTATCGTAAAACGTTTAACGTATAGCGTATAACGTATAACGTATAACGTATAACGTATAACGTATAACGTTTAACGTATAACGTATAACCTTTAACGTATAACGTATAACGTATAACGTATAACGTATAACGTAGAACGTATAACGTATGACGTATAACGTAGAACGTATAACGTATAACGTATAACGTATAACGTATAACGTATAACGTATAACGTATAACGTATAACGTATAACGTATAACGTATAACGTATAACGTATAACGTATAACGTATAACGTATAACGTATAACGTATAACGTATAACGTATAACGTATAACGTATAACGTATAACGTATAACGTATAACGTATAACGTATAACGTATAACGTATAACGTATAACGTATAACGTATAACGTATAACGTATAACGTTTAACGTATAACGTATAACGTATAACGTATAACGTATAACGTATAACGTATAACGTATAACGTATAACGTATAAAGAATAACGTATAACGTATACCGTATAACGTATAACGTATAAGGTATAACGTATAACGTATAACGTATAACGTATCACGAATAACGTAAAACGTATAACGGATAACGTATAACGTATTAATGTGTAACGAAGAACGTATAACGTATAACGTATAACGTATAACGTGTAACGAAGAACGTATAACGAATAACGTATAACGTATATCGTATAACGTATAACGTAAAACGTATAACGTATAACGTATAACGAATAATGTAAAACGTATAACGCATAACGTATATCGTATACCGTATAACGTATAACGTATAACGTATAACGTATAACGTATAAAACATAAAGAACAACGTATAACGTATAACCTAAGACGTATAACGTATAACGTATAACGTATAACGTATATCGTATAACGTATAACGTATAACGTATAACGTATAACGTATAACGTATATCGTAAAACGTATAACGTGTAACGTATAACCTATGACGTATAACGTATAACGTATATCGTATAACGTATAACGTATAACGTATAAAGTATAACGTATAACGTATATCGTAAAACGTATAACGTATAACGTAGAACGTATAACGTATAACGTATAACGTATAACGTATATCCTATGACGTATAACGTATAACGTATAACGTATAACGTATAACGTATAACGTATAACGTATAACGTATAACGTATAACGTATAACGTATAACGTATGACGAATAACGTAAAACGTATAACGTATAACGTATAACGAAATACGTGTAACGTATAACGTATAACGTATAACGTATAACGTATAACGTATAACGTATAACGTATAAAGTATAACGTATAACGTATATCGTAAAACGTATAACGTATAACGTATAACGAATAACGTATAACGTACATCGTATAACGTATAACGTATAACGTATAACGTATAAGGTATAACGTATAGCGTATAACGTATAACGTATAACGTATAACGTATAACGTGTATCGTAAAACGTTTAACGTATAGCGTACAACGTATAACGTATAACGTATAACGTATAACGTATAACGTATAACGTATAACGTATAACGTATAACGTATAACGTATAACGTATAACGTATAACGTATACCGCATAACGTATAACGTATAATGTATAACGTATAACGAATGACGAATAACGTAAAACGTATAACGCATAACGTATATCGTATACCGCATAACGTATAACGTATAACGTATAACGTATAACATTTAACGCATAACGAATAACGTATAACGTATAACCTATGACGTATAACGTATAACGTATAACGTAAAACGTATAACGTATATCGTAAAACGTTTAACGTATAGCGTATAACGTATATCGTATAACGTATAACGTATAACGTATAACGTATAACGTATATCGTATAACGTATAACGTATAACGTATAACGTATAACGTATAACGTATAACGAATAACGTAAAACGTATAACGCATAACGTATATCGTATACCGCATAACGTATAACGTATATCGTATAACGTATAACATATAACGCATAACGAATAACGTATAACGTATAACCTATGACGTATAACGTATAACGTATAACGTATAACGTATAACGTGTATCGTAAAACGTTTAACGTATAGCGTATAACGTATAACGTATAACGTATAACGTATAACGTATAACGTTTAACGTATAACGTATAACCTTTAACGTATAACGTATAACGTATAACGTATAACGTAGAACGTATAACGTATGACGTATAACGTATAACGTATAACGTATAACGTATAACGTATAACGTATAACGTATAACGTATAACGTATAACGTATAACGTATAACGTATAACGTATAACGTATAACGTATAACGTATAACGTATAACGTATAACGTATAACGTATAACGTATAACGTATAACGTATAACGTATAACGTATAACGTATAACGTATAACGTATAACGTATAACGTATAACGTATAACGTTTAACGTATAACGTATAACGTATAACGTATAACGTATAACGTATAACGTATAACGCATAACGTATAACGTATAAAGAATAACGTATAACGTATACCGTATAACGTATAACGTATAACGTATAACGTATAACGTATAACGTATAACGTATCACGAATAACGTAAAACGTATAACGGATAACGTATAACGTATAACGTGTAACGAAGAACGTATAACGTATAACGTATAACGTATAACGTGTAACGAAGAACGTATAACGAATAACGTATAACGTATAACGTATAACGTTTAACGTATAACGTATAACCTTTAACGTATAACGTATAACGTATAACGTATAACGTAGAACGTATAACGTATGACGTATAACGTATAACGTATAACGTATAACGTATAACGTATAACGTATAACGTATAACGTATAACGTATAACGTATAACGTATAACGTATAACGTATAACGTATAACGTATAACGTATAACGTATAACGTATAACGTATAACGTATAACGTATAACGTATAACGTATAACGTATAACGTATAACGTATAACGTATAACGTATAACGTATAACGTATAACGTATAACGTATAACGTATAACGTATAACGTATAACGTATAACGTATAACGTATAACGTATAACGTATAACGTATAACGTATAACGTATAACGTATAACGTATAACGTATAACGTATAACGTATAACGTTTAACGTATAACGTATAACGTATAACGTATAACGTATAACGTATAACGTATAACGCATAACGTATAACGTATAAAGAATAACGTATAACGTATACCGTATAACGTATAACGTATAACGTATAACGTATAACGTATAACGTATAACGTATCACGAATAACGTAAAACGTATAACGGATAACGTATAACGTATAACGTGTAACGAAGAACGTATAACGTATAACGTATAACGTATAACGTGTAACGAAGAACGTATAACGAATAACGTATAACGTATATCGTATAACGTATAACGTAAAACGTATAACGTATAACGTATAACGAATAATGTAAAACGTATAACGCATAACGTATATCGTATACCGTATAACGTATAACGTATAACGTATAACGTATAACGTATAACGTATAAAACATAAAGAATAACGTATAACGTATAACCTAAGACGTATAACGTATAACGTATAACGTATAACGTATATCGTATAACGTATAACGTATAACGTATAACGTATAACGTATGACGTATAACGTATAACGTATAACGTATAACGTATAACGTATAACGTATAACGTATAACGTATAACGTATACCGTATAACGTATAACGTATGACGTATAACGTATAACGTATCACGAATAACGTAAAACGTATAACGCAAACGTATAACGTATAACGTATGACGTATTACGTATAACGTATAACGTATAACGTGTAACGAAGAACGTATAACGAATAACGTATAACGTATATCGTATAACGTATAACGTAAAACGTATAACGTATAACGTATAACGAATAATGTAAAACGTATAACGTATAACGTATAACGTATAACGTATAACGTATAACGTATAACGTATAACGTATAACGTATAACGTATAACGTATAACGTATAACGTATAACGTATAACGTATAACGTATAACGTATAACGTATAACGTATAACGTATCACGTATAACCTACATTGTGTAACGTCTAACGTATAACGATAGACGTATAACGTATAATGTATAACGTATAACGTATAACGTGTAACGTATAACGTATAACGTATAACGTATAACGTATAACGTATAACGTATAACGTATAACGTATAACGTATAACGTATAACGTATAACGTATAACGTATAACGTATAACGTATAACCTATATTGTGTAACATCTAACGTATAACGAATGACGTATAACGTATAACGTATAACCTATATTGTGTAACATCTAACGTATAGCGAATGACGTATAACGTATATTGTATAACGTATACCGTATAACGTATAACGTATAACGTATAACGTATAACGTATAACGTATAACGTATAACGTATAACGTATAACGTATAACGTATATCGTATAACGTATAACGTATAACGTATAACGTATAACGTATAACGTATAACGTATAACGTATAACGTGTAACGTATAACGTATAACGTATAACGTACAACGTATAACGTATAACGTATAACGTATAACGTATAACGTATAACGTACAACGTATAACGTATAACGTATAACGTATAACGTATAACGTATAACGTATAACGTATAACGTATAACGTATATCGTATAACGTATAACGTATAACGTATAACGTATAACGTATAACGTATAACGTATAACGTATAACGTATTACGTATAACCTATAACGTATAACGTATAACGTATAACGTATAACGTATAACGTATGACGTATAACGTATAACGTATAACTTATAACGTCTAACGTATAACGTATAACGTATGACGTATAACGTATAACGTATAACGTGTAACGTCTAACGTATAATGAATGACGTATAACGTATAACGTATAACGTATAACGTATGACGTATAACGTATAACGTATAACTTATAACGTCTAACGTATAACGTATAACGTATAACGTATAACGTATCACGTATAACCTATATTGTGTAACGTCTAACGTATAGCGATAGACGTATAACGTATAATGTATAACGTATAACGTATTACGTATAACCTATAACGTATAACGTATAACGTATAACGTATATCGTATAACGTATAACGTATAACGTATAACGTATAACGTATAACGTATAACGTATAACGTATAACGTATTACGTATAACCTATAACGTATAACGTATAACGTCTAACGTATAATGAATGACGTATAACGTATAACGTATAACGTATAACGTATAACGTATAACGTATAACGTATAACGTATAACGTATAACGTATAACGTATAATGTATAACGTATAACGTATAACGTATAACCTATATTGTGTAACATCTAACGTATAACGAATGACGTATAACGTATATTGTATTATATAACGTATAACGTATAACGTATAACGTATAACGTATAACGTATAACGTATAACGTATAACGTATGGCGTATAACGTATAACGTATAACGTATAACGTATAACGTATAACGTATAACGTATAACGTATAACGTATAACGTATAACGTATAACGTATAACGTATAACGTATAACGTATAACGTATAACGTATAACGTATAACGTATAACGTATAACGTATAACGTAAAACGTATAACGTATAACCTATATTGTGTAACGTCTAACGTATAACGTATAACCTATATTGTGTAACGTCTAACGTATAACGAATGACGTATAACGTATAACGTATGACGTATAACGTATAACGTATAACGTATAACGTGTAACGTCTAACGTATAATGAATGACGTATAACGTATAACGTATAACGTATAACGTATAACGTATAACGTACAACGTATAACGTATAGCGTATAACGTATAACGTATAACGCATAACGTATAACGTATAACGTATAACGTATAACGTATAACGTATAACGTATAACGTATTACGTATAACCTATAACGTATAACGTATAACGTATAACGTATAACGTATAACGTATGACGTATAACGTATAACGTATAACTTATAACGTCTAACGTATAACGTATAACGTATAACGTATAACGTATCACGTATAACCTATATTGTGTAACGTCTAACGTATAGCGATAGACGTATAACGTATAATGTATAACGTATAACGTATAACGTATAACGTATAACGTATAACGTATAACGTATAACGTATACCGTATAACGTATAACGTATAACGTATAACGTATAACGTATAACGTATAACCTATATTGTGTAACATCTAACGTATAACGAATGACGTATAACGTATATTGTATTATATAACGTATAACGTATAACGTATAACGTATAACGTATAACGTATAACGTATAACGTATAACGTATAACGTATAACGTATAACGTATAACGTATAACGTATAACGTGTAACGTCTAACGTATAATGTATATTGTATGACGTATAACGTATAACGTATAACGTATAACGTATAACGTATAACGTATAACGTATAGCGTATAACGTATAACGTATAACGTATAACGTATAACGTATAACGTATAACGTATAACGTATAACGTATAACGTATAACGTATAACGTATAACGTATAACGTATAACGTATAACGTATAACGTATAACGTATAACGTATAACGTATAACGTATAACGTATAACGTGTAACGTCTAACGTATAATGTATGACGTATAACGTATAACGTATATCGTATAACGTATAACGTATAACGTGTAACGTATAACGTATAACGTATAACGTATAACGTGTAACGTCTAACGTATAACGTATAACGTATAACGTATAACGTATAACGTATAACGTATAACGTATAACGTATAACGTATAACGTACAACGTATAACGTATTACGTATAACGTATAAACGATATAACGTATAACGTATAACGTATAACGTATAACGTATAACGTATAACGTATAACGTATAACGTATAACGTATAACGTGTAACGTATAACGTATAACGTATAACGTATTACGTATAACGTATAACGTATAACGTATAACGTATAACGTATAACGTATATCGTATAACGTATAACGTATAACGTATAACGTATAACGTATAACGTATAACGTATAACGTATATCGTATAACGTATAACGTATAACGTGTAACGTATAACGTATAACGTATAACGTATAACGTGTAACGTCTAACGTATAACGTATAACGTATAACGTATAACGTATAACGTATAACGTATAACGTATAACGTATAACGTATAACGTATAACGTATTACGTATAACGTATAAACGATATAACGTATAACGTATAACGTATAACGCACAACGTATAACGTATAGCGTATAACGTATAACGTATAACGTATAACGTATAACGTATAACGTATAACGTATAACGTATAACGTATAACGTATAACGTATAACGTATAACGTATAACGTATAACGTATAACGTATAACGTATAACGTATAACGTATAACGTATAACGTATAACGTATAACGTATAACGTATAACGTATAACCTATATTGTGTAACGTCTAACGTATAACGTATAACCTATATTGTGTAACGTCTAACGTATAACGAATGTGGTATAACGTATAACGTATGACGTATAACTTATAACGTATAACGTGTAACGTCTAACGTATAATGAATGACGTATAACGTATAACGTATAACGTATAACGTATAACGTATAACGTACAACGTATAACGTATAGCGTATAACGTATAACGTATAACGCATAACGTATAACGTATAACGTATAACGTTTAACGTATAACGTATAACGTATAACGTATTACGTATAACCTATAACGTATAACGTATCACGTATAACCTATATTGTGTAACGTCTAACGTATAACGAATGACGTATAACGTATAATGTATAACGTATAACGTATAACGTATAACGTATAACGTATAACGTGTAACGTCTAACGTATAATGTATGACGTATAACGTATAACGTATAACGTATAACGTATAACGTATAACGTATAAGGTACAACGTATAACGTATTACGTATAACGTATAAACGATATAACGTATAACGTATAACGTATAACGTATAACGTTTAACGTATAACGTATAACGTATAACGTATAACGTATAACGTATAACGTATAACGTATAACGTATAACGTATAACGTATTACGTATAACGTATCACCTATAAGGAACGACCTCTAACGTATAACGTATTACGTATAACGTATAACGTATAACGTATAACGTATAAAGTATAACGTATAACGTATAACGTATAACGTATAAGGTATAACGTATAACGTATAACGTATAACGTATAACGTATAACGTATAACGTATAACGTATAACGTATAACGTATAACGTATAACGTATCACGTATAACCTATATTGTGTAACGTCTAACGTATAACGAATGACGTATAACGTATAATGTATAACGTATAACGTATAACGTATAACGTATAACGTATAACGTGTAACGTCTAACGTATAATGTATGACGTATAACGTATAACGTATAACGTATAACGTATAACGTATAACGTATAACGTACAACGTATAACGTATTACGTATAACGTATAAACGATATAACGTATAACGTATAACGTATAACGTATAACGTATAACGTATAACGTATAACGTATAACGTATAACGTATAACGTGCAACGTATAACGTATGACGTATAACGTATTACGTATAACGTATAACGTATAACGTATAACGTATAACGTATAACGTATGACGTATAACGTATAACGTATAACTTATAACGTCTAACGTATAACGTATAACGTATAACGTATAACGTATAACGTATAACCTATATTGTGTAACGTCTAACGTATAACGTATAACGTATAACGTATAACGTATAACGTACAACGTATAACGTATAGCGTATAACGTATAACGTATAACGCATAACGTATAACGTATAACGTATAACGTATAACGTAAAACGTATAACGTATAACGTATTACGTATAACCTATAACGTATAACGTATAACGTATAACGTATAACGTATAACGTATGACGTATAACGTATAACGTATAACTTATAACGTCTAACGTATAACGTATAACGTATAACGTATAACGTATAACGTATCACGTATAACCTATATTGTGTAACGTCTAACGTATAGCGATAGACGTATAACGTATAATGTATAACGTATAACGTATAACGTATAACGTATAACGTATAACGTATAACGTATAACGTATAACGTATAACGTATAACGTATAACGTATAACGTATAACGTATAACGTATAACGTATAACGTATAACCTATATTGTGTAACATCTAACGTATAACGAATGACGTATAACGTATATTGTATAACGTATAACGTATAACGTATAACGTATAACGTATAACGTATAACGTATAACGTGTAACGTCTAACGTATAATGTATGTCGTATAACGTATAACGTATAACGTATAACGTATAACGTATAACGTATAACGTATAACGTATAACGTATAGCGTATAACGTATAACGTATAACGTCTAACGTATAACGTATAACGTATAACGTATAACGTATAACGTATAACGTATAACGTATAAGGTGTAACGTATAACGTATAACGTATAACGTATGACGTATCACCTATAAGGAACGACCTCTAACGTATAACGTATTACGTATAACGTATAACGTATAACGTATAACGTATAACGTATAACGTATAACGTATAACGTATAACGTATAACGTATAACGTATAATGTATAACGTACAACGTATAACGTATTACGTATAACGTATAAACGATATAACGTATAACGTATAACGTGTAACGTATAACGTATAACGTATAACGTATAACGTATAACGTATAACGTATAACGTATAACGTATAACGTATAACGTATAACGTATAACGTATAACGTATTACGTATAACGTATAACGTATAACGTATAACGTATAACGTATAACGTATATCGTATAACGTATAACGTATAACGTATAACGTATAACGTATAACGTATAACGTATAACGAATAACGTATAACGTATAACGTGTAACGTATAACGTATAACGTATAACGTATGACGTATCACCTATAAGGAACGACCTCTAACGTCTAACGTATAACGTATAACGTATGACGTATAACGTATAACGTATAACGTATAACGTATAACGCATAACGTATAACGTATAACGTATGACGTATAACGTATAACGTATAACGTATAACGTATAACGTATAACGTATAACGTATAACGTATAACGTATAGCGTATAACGTATAACGTATAACGTATGACGTATAACGTATAACGTATAACGTATAACGTATAACGTATAACGTATAACGTATAACGTATAACGTGTAACGTATAACGTATAACGTATAACGTATAACGTATAACGTATAACGCATAACGTATAACGCATTACGCATAACGTATAACGTATAACGTGTAACGTATAACGTAGAACGTAGAACGTGTAACGTATAACGTATAACGTCTAACGTATAATGTATGACGTATAACGTATAACGTATAACGTATAACGTATAACGTATAACGTACAACGTATAACGTATAGCGTATAACGTATAACGTATAACGCATAACGTATAACGTATAACGTATAACGTATAACGTATAATGTATAACGTATAACGTATTACGTATAACCTATAACGTATAACGTATAACGTATAACGTATAACGTATAACGTATGACGTATAACGTATAACGTATAACTTATAACGTCTAACGTATAACGTATAACGTATAACGTATAACGTATAACGTATCACGTATAACCTATATTGTGTAACGTCTAACGTATAGCGATAGACGTATAACGTATAATGTATAACGTATAACGTATAACGTATAACGTATAACGTATAACGTAAAACGTATAACGTATAACGTATTACGTATAACCTATAACGTATAACGTATAACGTATAACGTATAACGTATAACGTATGACGTATAACGTATAACGTATAACTTATAACGTCTAACGTATAACGTATAACGTATAACGTATAACGTATAACGTATCACGTATAACCTATATTGTGTAACGTCTAACGTATAGCGATAGACGTATAACGTATAATGTATAACGTATAACGTATAACGTATAACGTATAACGTATAACGTATAACGTATAACGTATAACGTATAACGTATAACGTATAACGTATAACGTATAACGTATAACGTATAACCTATATTGTGTAACATCTAACGTATAACGAATGACGTATAACGTATATTGTATAACGTATAACGTATAACGTATAACGTATAACGTATAACGTATAACGTATAACGTATAACGTATAACGTATAACGTGTAACGTCTAACGTATAATGTATGTCGTATAACGTATAACGTATAACGTATAACGTATAACGTATAACGTATAACGTATAGCGTATAACGTATAACGTATAACGTCTAACGTATAACGTATAACGTATAACGTATAACGTATAACGTATAACGTATAACGTATAAGGTGTAACGTATAACGTATAACGTATAACGTATGACGTATCACCTATAAGGAACGACCTCTAACGTATAACGTATTACGTATAACGTATAACGTATAACGTATAACGTATAACGTATAACGTATAACGTATAACGTATAACGTATAACGTATAACGTATAATGTATAACGTACAACGTATAACGTATTACGTATAACGTATAAACGATATAACGTATAACGTGTAACGTATAACGTATAACGTATAACGTATAACGTATAACGTATAACGTATAACGTATAACGTATAACGTATAACGTATAACGTATAACGTATAACGTATTACGTATAACGTATAACGTATAACGTATAACGTATAACGTATAACGTATATCGTATAACGTATAACGTATAACGTATAACGTATAACGTATAACGTATAACGTATAACGTATAACGTGTAACGTATAACGTATAACGTATAACGTATGACGTATCACCTATAAGGAACGACCTCTAACGTCTAACGTATAACGTATAACGTATGACGTATAACGTATAACGTATAACGTATAACGTATAACGTATAACGTATAACGTATAACGTATAACGTATAGCGTATAACGTATAACGTATAACGTATAACGTATGACGTATAACGTATAACGTATAACGTATAACGTATAACGTATAACGTATAACGTATAACGTATAACGTGTAACGTATAACGTATAACGTATAACGTATAACGTATAACGTATAACGCATAACGTATAACGCATTACGCATAACGTATAACGTATAACGTGTAACGTATAACGTAGAACGTAGAACGTGTAACGTATAACGTATAACGTCTAACGTATAATGTATGACGTATAACGTATAACGTATAACGTATAACGTATAACGTATAACGTACAACGTATAACGTATAGCGTATAACGTATAACGTATAACGCATAACGTATAACGTATAACGTATAACGTATAACGTATAATGTATAACGTATAACGAATTACGTATAACCTATAACGTATAACGTATAACGTATAACGTGTAACGTATAACGTATGACGTATAACGTATAACGTATAACTTATAACGTCTAACGTATAACGTATAACGTATAACGTATAACGTATAACGTATCACGTATAACCTATATTGTGTAACGTCTAACGTATAGCGATAGACGTATAACGTATAATGTATAACGTATAACGTATAACGTATAACGTATAACGTATAACGTATAACGTATAACGTATAACGTATAACGTATAACGTATAACGTATAACGTATAACGTATAACGTATAACGTATAACGTATAACGTATAACCTATATTGTGTAACATCTAACGTATAACGAATGACGTATAACGTATATTGTATAACGTATAACGTATAACGTATAACGTATAACGTATAACGTATAACGTATAACGTATAACGTGTAACGTATAACGTGTATCGTCTAACGTGTAATGTATGACGTATAACGTATAACGTATAACGTATAACGTATAACGTATAACGTATAACGTATAGCGTATAACGTATAACGTATAACGTATAACGTATAACGTATAACGTATAACGTATAACGTATAACGTATAACGTATAACGTATAACGTATAACGTATAACGTATAACGTATAACGTATAACGTATAACGTATAACGTATAACGTATAACGTATAACGTATAACGTACAACGTATAACGTATAACCTATATTGTGTAACGTCTAACGTATAACGAATGACGTATAACGTATAACGTATAACGTATAACGTATAACGTATAACGTATAACGTATAACGTATAACGTATAACGTATAACGTATAACGTATAACGTATAACGTATAACGTATAACGTATAACGTATGACGTATCACCTATAAGGAACGACCTCTAACGTATAACGTATTACGTATAACGTATAACGTATAACGTATAACGTATAACGTATAACGTATAACGTATAACGTATAACGTATAACGTATAACGTATAACGTATGACGTATAACGTATAAGGTATAACGTATAACGTATAACGTATAACGTATAACGTATTACGTATAACGTATAACGTATAACGTATAACGTATAACGTATGACGTATAACGTATAACGTATAACTTATAACGTCTAACGTATAACGTATAACGTATGACGTATAACGTATAACGTATAACGTATAACGTATGACGTATAACGTATAACGTATAACGTATAACGTACAACGTATAACGTATAGCGTATAACGTATAACGTATAACGTATAACGTATAACGTATAACGTATAACCTATATTGTGTAACATCTAACGTATAACGAATGACGTATAACGTATATTGTATTATATAACGTATAACGTATAACGTATAACGTATAACGTATAACGTATAACGTATAACGTATAACGTATAACGTATAACGTATAACGTATAACGTGTAACGTCTAACGTATAATGTATGACGTATAACGTATAACGTATAACGTATAACGTATAACGTATAACGTATAACGTATAACGTAAAACGTATAACGTATAACGTATAACGTATAACGTATAACGTATAACGTATAACCTATATTGTGTAACGTCAAACGTATAACGAATGACGTATAACGTATAACGTATAACGTATAACGTATAACGTATAACGTATAACGTATAACGTATAACGTATAACGTATAACGTATAACGTATAACGTATAACGTATAACGTATAACGTATAACGTATAACGTATAACGTATAACGTATAACGTATAACGTATAACGTATAACGTATAACGTATAACGTATAACGTATAACGTATAACGTATAACGTATCACGTATAACCTACATTGTGTAACGTCTAACGTATAACGATAGACGTATAACGTATAATGTATAACGTATAACGTATAACGTATAACGTATAACGTATAAGGTATAACGTATAACGTATAACGTATAACGTATAACGTATAACGTATAACGTATAACGTATAACGTATAACGTATAACGTATAACGTATAACGTATAACGTATAACCTATATTGTGTAACATCTAACGTATAACGAATGACGTATAACGTATGTTGTATAACGTATAACGTATAACGTATAACGTATAACGTATAACGTATAACGTATAACGTATAACGTATAACGTATAACGTATAACGTATAACGTATAACGTATAACGTATAACGTATAACGTATAACCTATATTGTGTAACATCTAACGTATAGCGAATGAAGTATAACGTATATTGTATAACGTATACCGTATAACATATAACGTATAACGTATAACGTATAACGTATAACGTATAACGTATAACGTATAACGTATAACGTGTAACGTCTAACGTATAATGTATGACGTATAACGTATAACGTATAACGTATAACGTATAACGTATAACGTATAACGTATAGCGTATAACGTATAACGTATAACGTATAACGTATAACGTATAACGTATAACGTATAACGTATAACGTATAACGTATAACGTATAACGTATAACGTATAACGTATAACGTATAACCTATATTGTGTAACGTCTAACGTATAACGAATGACGTATAACGTATAACGTATAACGTCTAACGTATAACGTATAACGTATAACCTATAACGTATATTCTATAACGTATAACGTATAACGTATAACGTATAACGTATAACGTATAACGTATAATGTATAACGTATAACGTATAACGTATAACGTATAACGTACAACGTATAACGTATAACGTATAACGTATAACGTATAACGTATAACGTATAACGTATAACGTATAACGTATAACGTATAACGTATAACGTATAACGTATAACGTATAACGTATAACGTACAACGTATAACGTATAACCTATATTGTGTAACGCCTAACGTATAACGAATGACGTATAACGTATAACGTATAACGTATAACGTATAACGTATAATGTATAACGTATAACGTATAACGTATAACGTATAACGTACAACGTATAACGTATAACGTATAACGTATAACGTATAACGTATAACGTGCAACGTATAACGTATAACGTATAACGTAGAACGTATAACGTATAACGTATGACGTATCACGAATAAGGTATGACCTATAACGTATAACGTATAACGTATAACGTAGAACGTATAACGTATAACGTATGACGTATCACGAATAAGGTATGACCTATAACGTATAACGTATAACGTATAACGTATGACGCATAACGTATAACGTATGACGTATAACGTATAACGTATAACTTATAACGTCTAACGTCTAACGTATAACGTATAACGTATGACGTATAACGTATAACGTATAACGTATAACGTATAACGTATAACGTATAACGTATAACGTATAACGTATAACGTATAACGTATAACGTATAACGTGTAACGTCTAACGTATAATGTATGACGTATAACGTATAACGTATAACGTATAACGTATAACGTACAACGTATAACGTATAGCGTATAACGTATAACGTATAACGCATAACGTATAACGTATAACGTATAACGTATAACGTATAATGTATAACGTATAACGTATTACGTATAACCTATAACGTATAACGTATAACGTATAACGTATAACGTATAACGTATGACGTATAACGTATAACGTATAACTTATAACGTCTAACGTATAACGTATAACGTATAACGTATAACGTATAACGTATCACGTATAACCTATATTGTGTAACGTCTAACGTATAGCGATAGACGTATAACGTATAATGTATAACGTGTAACGTATAACGTATAACGTATAACGTATGACGTATCACCTATAAGGAACGACCTCTAACGTCTAACGTATAACGTATAACGTATGACGTATAACGTATAACGTATAACGTATAACGTGTAACGTCTAACGTATAATGTATGACGCATAACGTATAACGTATGACGTATAACGTATAACGTATAACTTATAACGTCTAACGTCTAACGTATAACGTATAACGTATGACGTATAACGTATAA
Source organism: Ptiloglossa arizonensis (assembly GCF_051014685.1). NCBI lineage: Eukaryota > Metazoa > Arthropoda > Insecta > Hymenoptera > Colletidae > Ptiloglossa > Ptiloglossa arizonensis. Next base: position 53,250 of record NW_027479038.1, on the reverse strand, counting down.
CGTATAACGTATAACGTATAACGTATAACGTATAACGTATAACGTATAACGTATAACGTATAACGTATAACGTATAACGTGTAACGTCTAACGTATAATGTATGACGTATAACGTATAACGTATAACGTATAACGTATAACGTACAACGTATAACGTATAGCGTATAACGTATAACGTATAACGCATAATGTATAACGTATAACGTATAACGTATAACGTATAATGTATAACGTATAACGTATTACGTATAACCTATAACGTATAACGTATAACGTATAACGTATAACGTATAACGTATGACGTATAACGTATAACGTATAACTTATAACGTCTAACGTATAACGTATAACGTATAACGTATAACGTATAACGTATCACGTATAACCTATATTGTGTAACGTCTAACGTATAGCGATAGACGTATAACGTATAATGTATAACGTATAACGTATAACGTATAACGTATAACGTATAACGTATAACGTATAACGTATAACGTATAACGTATAACGTATAACGTATAACGTATAACGTATAACGTATAACGTATAACCTATATTGTGTAACATCTAACGTATAACGAATGACGTATAACGTATATTGTATAACGTATAACGTATAACGTATAACGTATAACGTATAACGTATAACGTATAACGTATAACGTGTAACGTATAACGTGTAACGTCTAACGTGTAATGTATGACGTATAACGTATAACGTATAACGTATAACGTATAACGTATAACGTATAACGTATAGCGTATAACGTATAACGTATAACGTATAACGTATAACGTATAACGTATAACGTATAACGTATAACGTATAACGTATAACGTATAACGTATAACGTATAACGTATAACGTATAACGTATAACGTATAACGTATAACGTATAACGTATAACGTATAACGTATAACGTATAACGTATAACGTATAACGTACAACGTATAACGTATAACCTATATTGTGTAACGTCTAACGTATAACGAATGACGTATAACGTATAACGTATAACGTATAACGTATAACGTATAACGTATAACGTATAACGTATAACGTATAACGTATAACGTGTAACGTATAACGTATAACGTATAACGTATGACGTATCACCTATAAGGAACGACCTCTAACGTATAACGTATTACGTATAACGTATAACGTATAACGTATAACGTATAACGTATAACGTATAACGTATAACGTATAACGTATAACGTATAACGTATAACGTATGACGTATAACGTATAAGGTATAACGTATAACGTATAACGTATAACGTATAACGTATTACGTATAACGTATAACGTATAACGTATAACGTATAACGTATAACGTATAACGTATAACGTATAACGTATAACGTATAACGTATAACGTATGACGTATAACGTATAAGGTATAACGTATAACGTATAACGTATAACGTATAACGTATAACGTATAACGTATAACGTGTAACGTATAACGTACAACGTATAACGTATTACGTATAACGTATAACGTATAACGTATAACGTATAACGTATAACGTATAACGTATAACGTATAACGTATAACGTATAACGTATAACGTGTAACGTATAACGTATAACGTATAACGTATGACGTATCACCTATAAGGAACGACCTCTAACGTATAACGTACTACGTATAACGTATAACGTATAACGTATAACGTATAACGTATAACGTATAACGTATAACGTATGACGTATCACCTATAAGGAACGACCTCTAACGTATAACGTACTACGTATAACGTATAACGTATAACGTATAACGTATAACGTATAACGTATAACGTATAACGTATAACGTATAAGGTATAACGTATAAGGTATAACGTATAACGTATAACGTATAACGTATAACGTATAACGTATAACGTATAACGTATAACGTATAACGTACAACGTATAACCTATATTGTGTAACGTCTAACGTATAACGTATAACCTATATTGTGTAACGTCTAACGTATAACGAATGACGTATAACGTATAACGTATAACGTATAACGTATAACGTATAACGTATAACGTATAACGTATAACGTATAACGTATAACGTATAACGTATAACGTATAACGTATAACGTATAACGTATAACGTATAACGTATAACGTATAACGTATAACGTATAACGTATAACGTATAACGTATAACGTATAACGTATAACGTATAACGTATAACGTATAACGTATAACGTATAACGTATAACGTATAACGTATAACGTATAACGTATAACGTATAACGTACAACGTATAACGTATAACGTATAACGTATAACGTATAACGTATAACGTATAACGTATAACGTATAGCGTATAACGTATAACGTATAACGTCTAACGTATAACGTATAACGTATAACGTATAACGTATAACGTATAACGTATAACGTATAACGTATAAGGTGTAACGCATAACGTATAACGTATAACGTATGACGTATCACCTATAAGGAACGACCTCTAACGTATAACGTATTACGTATAACGTATAACGTATAACGTATAACGTATAACGTATAACGTATAACGTATAACGTATAACGTATAAGGTATAACGTATAACGTATAACGTACAACGTATAACGTATAACGTATAACGTATAACGTATAACGTATAACGTATAACGTATAACGTATAACGTATAACGTATAACGTATAACGTATAACGTATAACGTATAACGTATAACGTGTAACGTATAACGTATAACGTATAACGTATGACGTATCACCTATAAGGAACGACCTCTAACGTCTAACGTATAACGTATAACGTATGACGTATAACGTATAACGTATAACGTATAACGTGTAACGTCTAACGTATAATGTATGACGTATAACGTATAACGTATGACGTATCACGAATAAGGTATGACCTATAACCTATAACGTATAACGTATAACGTAGAACGTATAACGTATAACGTATGACGTATCACGAATAAGGTATGACCTATAACGTATAACGTATAACGTATAACGTATAACGTATAACGTATAACGTATAACGTATAACGTATAACGTATAACGTATAAGGTATAACGTATAACGTATAACGTACAACGTATAACGTATAACGTATAACGTATAACGTATAATGTATAACGTATAACGTATAACGTATAACGTATAACGTATAACGTATAACGTATAACGTATAACGTATAACGTGTAACGTATAACGTATAACGTATAACGTATGACGTATCACCTATAAGGTCACGACCTCTAACGTCTAACGTATAACGTATAACGTATGACGTATAACGTATAACGTATAACGTATAACGTATGACGTATAACGTATAAGGTATAACGTATAACGTATAACGTATAACGTATAACGTATAACGTATAACGTATAACGTATAACGTATAACGTACAACGTATAACGTATAACGTATAACGTATAACGTATAACGTATAACGTATAACGTATAACGTATAACGTATAACGTATAACGTATAACGTATAACGTGTAACGTATAACGTATAACGTATAACGTATGACGTATCACCTATAAGGAACGACCTCTAACGTATAACGTACTACGTATAACGTATAACGTATAATGTATAACGTATAACGTATAACGTATAACGTATAACGTATAACGTATAAGGTATAACGTATAAGGTATAACGTATAACGTATAACGTATAACGTGTAACGTTTAACGTATAACGTATAACGTATAATGTATAACGTACAACGTATAACGTATAACGTATAACGTATAACGTATAACGTATAACGTATAACGTATAACGTATAACGTATATCGTATAACGTATAACGTATAACGTATAACGTATAACGTATAACGTATAACGTATTACGTATAACCTATAACGTATAACGTATAACGTATAACGTATAACGTATAACGTATGACGTATAACGTATAACGTATAACTTATAACGTCTAACGTATAACGTATAACGTATGACGTATAACGTATAACGTATAACGTGTAACGTCTAACGTATAATGAATGACGTATAACGTATAACGTATAACGTATATCGTATATCGTAAAACGTATAACGTATAACGTATAACGTATAACGTATAACATGTAATGTATAACGTATAACGTATAACGTATAACGTATAACGTATAACGTATAACGTATAACATATAACGTATAACGTATAACGTATAACGTATAACGTATAACGTATATCGTATAACGTACAACTTATAACGTATAACGTAAAACGTATAACATATAACGTATAACGTATAACGTACAACGTATAACGTATAACGTATAACGTATAACGTATAACGTATAACGTATAACGTACAACGTATAACGTATACCGTATAACGTATACCGTATAACGTATAACGTATAACGTATAACGTATAACATGTAACGTATAACGTACAACATGTAATGTATAACGTATAACGTATAACGTATAACGTATAACGTATAACGTATAACGTATAACGTATAACGTATAACGTATAACGTATGACGTATAACGTATGACGTATAACGTATAACGTATAACGTGTAACGTATAACGTATAACGTACAACATGTAATGTATAACGTATAACGTATAACGTATAACGTATAACGTATAACGTATAACGTATAACGTGTAACGTATAACGTATAACGTATAACGTATAACGTATAACGTATAACGTATAACGTATAACGTATAACATGTAACGTATAACGTATAACGTATAACGTATAACGTATAAAGTATAACGTATAACGTATAACGTATAACGTATAACGTATAACATGTAATGTATAACGTATAACGTATAATGTATAACGTATAACGTATAACGTATAACGTACAACGTATAACGAATAACGTATAACATATAACGTATAACGTATAACGTATAACGTATAACGTATAACGTATAACGTATGACGTATAACGTATAACGTATAACGTATAACGTATAACGTATAACATGTAATGTATAACGTATAACGTATAACGTATAATGTATAACGTATAACGTATAACGTATAACGTATAGCGTAAAACGTATAACGAATAAAGTATAACGTATAACGTATAACGTATAACGTATAACGTATAACGTATAAAGTATAACGTATAACGTATAACCTATGACGTATAACGTATAACGTACAACGTATAACGTATAACGTATAACGTATAACATGTAATGTATAACGTATAACGTATAATGTATAACGTATAACGTATAACGTATAACGTATAACGTATAACGTATGACGTATAACGTATGACGTATAACGTATAACGTATAACGTATAACGTATAACGTATAACCTATGACGTATAACGTATAACGTATAAAGTATAACGTATAACGTATAACGTATAACGTATAACGTATAACGTATATCGTATATCGTAGAACGTATAACGTATAACGTATAACGTATAACGTATAACATGTAATGTATAACGTATAACGTATAACGTATAACGTATAACGTATAACGTATAACGTATAACATGTAATGTATAACGTATAACGTATAACGTATAACGTATAACATGTAATGTATAACGTATAACGTATAACGTATAACGTATAACGTATAACGTATAACGTATAACGTATAACGTATAACATGTAATGTATAACGTATAACGTATAATGTATAACGTATAACGTATAACGTATAACGTACAACGTGTAACGAATAACGTATAACATATAACGTATAACGTATAACGTATAACGTATAACGTATAAAGTATAACGTATAACGTGTAACGTATAACGTATAACGTATAACATGTAATGTATAACGTATAACGTATAATGTATAACGTATAACGTATAACGTATAACGTACAACGTATAACGAATAACGTATAACATATAACGTATAACGTATAACGTATAACGTATAACGTATAACGTATAACGTATGACGTATAACGTATAACGTATAACGTATAACGTATAACGTATAACATGTAATGTATAACGTATAACGTATAATGTATAACGTATAACGTATAACGTATAACGTATAGCGTAAAACGTATAACGAATAAAGTATAACGTATAACGTATAACGTATAACGTATAACGTATAACGTATAAAGTATAACGTATAACGTATAACCTATGACGTATAACGTATAACGTATAACGTACAACGTATAACGTATAACGTATAACGTATAACATGTAATGTATAACGTATAACGTATAATGTATAACGTATAACGTATAACGTATAACGTATAACGTATAACGTATGACGTATAACGTATGACGTATAACGTATAACGTATAACGTATAACGTATAACGTATAACCTATGACGTATAACGTATAACGTATAAAGTATAACGTATAACGTATAACGTATAACGTATAACGTATAACGTATAACGTATATCGTAGAACGTATAACGTATAACGTATAACGTATAACGTATAACGTATAACGTATAACGTATAACATGTAATGTATAACGTATAACGTATAACGTATAACGTATAACGTATAACGTATAACGTATAACGTATAACGTATAACGTATAACGTATAACGTATAACGTATAATGTATAACGTATAACGTATAACGTATAACGTATAACCTATGACGTATAACGTATAACGTACAACGTATAACGTATACCGTATAACGTATACCGTATAACGTATAACGTATAACGTATAACGTATAACATGTAATGTATAACGTATAACGTATAATGTATAACGTATAACGTATAACGTATAACGTATAACGTATAACATGTAATGTATAACGTATAACGTATAATGTATAACGTATAACGTATAACGTATAACGTAAAACGTATAACGAATAACGTATAACGTATAACGTATAACGTATAACGTATAACGTATAACGTATAACGTATAACGTATAACGTATAACGTATTACGTATAACGTATAACGTATAACGTATAACGTATAACGTATAACCTATATTGTGTAACATCTAACGTATAACGAATGACGTATAACGTATATTGTATTATATAACGTATAACGTATAACGTATAACCTATAACGTATAACGTATATCGTATAACGTATAACGTATAACGTATAACGTGTAACGTCTAACGTATAATGTATGACGTATAACGTATAACGCATAACGTATAACGTATAACGTATAACGTATAACGTATAGCGTATAACGTATAACGTATAACGTATAACGTATAACGTATAACGTATAACGTATAACGTATAACGTATAACGTATAACGTATAACCTATATTGTGTAACGTCTAACGTATAACCTATATTGTGTAACGTCTAACGTATAACGAATGACGTATAACGTATAACGTATAGCGTATAACGTATAACGTATAACGTATAACGTATAACGTATAACGTATAACGTATAACGTATAACGTATAACGTATAACGTATAACGTATAACGTATAACGTATAACGTATAACGTATAACGTATAACGTATAACGTATAACGTATAACGTATAACGTACAACGTATAACGTATAACGTATAACGTATAACGTATAACGTATAACGTATAACGTATAACGTATAGCGTATAACGTATAACGTATAACGTCTAACGTATAACGTATAACGTATAACGTATAACGTATAACGTATAACGTATAACGTATAAGGTGTAACCTATAACGTATAACGTATAACGTATGACGTATCACCTATAAGGAACGACCTCTAACGTATAACGTATTACGTATAACGTATAACGTATAACGTATAACGTATAACGTATAACGTATAACGTATAACGTATAACGTATAACGTATAACGTATAAGGTATAACGTATAACGTATAACGTACAACGTATAACGTATAACGTATAACGTATAACGTATAATGTATAACGTATAACGTATAACGTATAACGTATAACGTATAACGTATAACGTATAACGTATAACGTATAACGTATAACGTATAACGTATAACGTATAACGTATAACGTATAACGTATAACGTATAACGTATAACGTATAACCTATATTGTGTAACATCTAACGTATAACGAATGACGTGTAACGTATATTGTATTATATAACGTATAACGTATAACGTATAACCTATAACGTATAACGTATATCGTATAACGTATAACGTATAACGTATAACGTGTAACGTCTAACGTATAATGTATGACGTATAACGTATAACGCATAACGTATAACGTATAACGTATAACGTATAACGTATAGCGTATAACGTATAACGTATAACGTATAACGTATAACGTATAACGTATAACGTACAACGTATAACGTATAACGTATAACGTATAACCTATATTGTGTAACGTCTAACGTATAACCTATATTGTGTAACGTCTAACGTATAACGAATGACGTATAACGTATAACGTATAGCGTATAACGTATAACGTATAACGTATAACGTATAACGTATAACGTATAACGTATAACGTATAACGTATAACGTATAACGTATAACGTATAACGTATAACGTATAACGTATAACGTATAACGTATAACGTATAACGTATAACGTATAACGTATAACGTACAACGTATAACGTATAACGTATAACGTATAACGTATAACGTATAACGTATAACGTATAACGTATAGCGTATAACGTATAACGTATAACGTCTAACGTATAACGTATAACGTATAACGTATAACGTATAACGTATAACGTATAACGTATAAGGTGTAACGTATAACGTATAACGTATAACGTATGACGTATCACCTATAAGGAACGACCTCTAACGTATAACGTATTACGTATAACGTATAACGTATAACGTATAACGTATAACGTATAACGTATAACGTATAACGTATAACGTATAACGTATAAGGTATAACGTATAACGTATAACGTACAACGTATAACGTATAACGTATAACGTATAACGTATAATGTATAACGTATAACGTATAACGTATAACGTATAACGTATAACGTATAACGTATAACGTATAACGTGTAACGTATAACGTACAACGTATAACGTATAGCGTATAACGTATAACGTATAACGCATAACGTATAACGTATAACGTATAACGTATAACGTATAACGTATAACGTATAACGTATAACGTATTACGTATAACCTATAACGTATAACGTGTAACGTATAACGTATAACGTATAACGTATGACGTATAACGTATAACGTATAACTTATAACGTCTAACGTATAACGTATAACGTATAACGTATAACGTATCACGTATAACCTATATTGTGTAACGTCTAACGTATAGCGATAGACGTATAACGTATAATGTATAACGTATAACGTATAACGTATAACGTATAACGTATAACGTATAACGTATAACGTATAACGTATAACGTATAACGTATAACGTATAACGTATAACGTATAACGTATAACGTATAACGTATAACGTATAACGTATAACGTATAACGTATAACGTATAACGTATAACCTATATTGTGTAACATCTAACGTATAACGAATGACGTATAACGTATATTGTATTATATAACGTATAACGTATAACGTATAACCTATAACGTATAACGTATATCGTATAACGTATAACGTATAACGTATAACGTGTAACGTCTAACGTATAATGTATGACGTATAACGTATAACGCATAACGTATAACGTATAACGTATAACGTATAACGTATAGCGTATAACGTATAACGTATAACGTATAACGTATAACGTATAACGTATAACGTATAACGTATAACGTATAACGTATAACGTATAACGTATAACCTATATTGTGTAACGTCTAACGTATAACGTATAACCTATATTGTGTAACGTCTAACGTATAACGAATGACGTATAACGTATAACGTATAGCGTATAACGTATAACGTATAACGTATAACGTATAACGTATAACGTATAACGTATAACGTATAACGTATAACGTATAACGTATAACGTATAACGTATAACGTATAACGTATAACGTATAACGTATAACGTATAACGTATAACGTATAACGTACAACGTATAACGTATAACGTATAACGTATAACGTATAACGTATAACGTATAACGTATAACGTATAGCGTATAACGTATAACGTATAACGTCTAACGTATAACGTATAACGTATAACGTATAACGTATAACGTATAACGTATAACGTATAAGGTGTAACGTATAACGTATAACGTATAACGTATGACGTATCACCTATAAGGAACGACCTCTAACGTATAACGTATTACGTATAACGTATAACGTATAACGTATAACGTATAACGTATAACGTATAACGTATAACGTATAACGTATAACGTATAACGTATAAGGTATAACGTATAACGTATAACGTACAACGTATAACGTATAACGTATAACGTATAACGTATAATGTATAACGTATAACGTATAACGTATAACGTATAACGTATAACGTATAACGTATAACGTATAACGTATAACGTGTAACGTATAACGTATAACGTATAACGTATGACGTATCACCTATAAGGAACGACCTCTAACGTCTAACGTATAACGTATAACGTATGACGTATAACGTATAACGTATAACGTATAACGTGTAACGTCTAACGTATAATGTATGACGTATAACGTATAACGTATGACGTATCACGAATAAGGTATGACCTATAACCTATAACGTATAACGTATAACGTAGAACGTATAACGTATAACGTATGACGTATCACGAATAAGGTATGACCTATAACGTATAACGTATAACGTATAACGTATAACGTATGACGCATAACGTATAACGTATGACGTATAACGTATAACGTATAACTTATAACGTCTAACGTATAACGTATAACGTATGACGTATAACGTATAACGTATAACGTATAACGTATAACGTATAACGTATAGCGTATAACGTATAACGTATAACGTATGACGTATAACGTATAACGTATAACGTATAACGTATAACGTATAACGTATAACGTATAACGTATAACGTATAACGTATAACGTGTAACGTATAACGTATAACGTATAACGTATAACGTATAACGTATAACGCATAACGTATAACGCATAACGCATAACGTATAACGTATAACGTGTAACGTATAACGTAGAACGTAGAACGTGTAACGTATAACGTATAACGTGTAACATATAACGTATAACGTATAACGTAGAACGTATAACGTATAACGTATGACGTATCACGAATAAGGTATGACCTATAACGTACAACGTATAACGTATAACGTATGACGTATAACGTATAACGTATGACGTATAACGTATAACGTATAACGTATAACGTATAACGTATAACGTATAACTTATATCGTATAACGTATAACGTATGACGTATAACGTATAACGTATTACGTATAACGTATAAACGATATAACGTATAACGTATAACGTATAACGTATAACGTATAACGTATAACGTATAACTTATAACGTATAACGTATAACGTATAACGTATAACGTATAACGTATAACGTATTACGTATAACGTATAACGTATAACGTATAACGTATAACGTATAACGTATATCGTATAACGTATAACGTATAACGTATAACGTATAACGTATAACGTATAACGTATAACGTATAACGTATAACCTATAACGTATAACGTGTAACGTGTAACGTATAACCTATAACGTATGACGTATCACCTATAAGGAACGACCTCTAACGTATAACGTATAACGTATAACGTATAACGTATAACGTATAACGTATAACGTATAACGTATAACGTATAACGTATAACGTATAACGTATAACGTATAACGTATAACGTATAAGGTATAACGTATAACGTATAACGTATAACGTATAACGTATAACGTATAACGTACAACGTATAACGTATAACGTATAACGTATAACGTATAACGTATAACGTATAACGTATAACGTATAACGTATATCGTATAACGTATAACGTATAACGTATAACGTATAACGTATAACGTATAACGTATTACGTATAACCTATAACGTATAACGTATAACGTATAACGTATAACGTATAAGGTATGACGTATAACGTATAACGTATAACTTATAACGTCTAACGTATAACGTATAACGTATGACGTATAACGTATAACGTATAACGTATAACGTATGACGTATAACGTATAACGTATAACGTATAACGTACAACGTATAACGTATAGCGTATAACGTATAACGTATGACGTATAACGTATAACGTATAACGTATAACGTATAACGTATAACGTATAACGTATAACGTATAACGTATAACGTACAACGTATAACGTATAACGTATCACGTATAACCTATATTGTGTAACGTCTAACGTATAACGAATGACGTATAACGTATAATGTATAACGTATAACGTATAACGTATAACGTATAACGTATAACGTATAACGTGTAACGTCTAACGTATAATTTATGACGTATAACGTATAACGTATAACGTATAACGTATAACGTATAACGTATAACGTACAACGTATAACGTATAGCGTATAACGTATAACGTATAACGCATAACGTATAACGTATAACGTATAACGTATAACGTAAAACGTATAACGTATAACGTATTACGTATAACCTATAACGTATAACGTATAACGTATAACGTATAACGTATAACGTATGACGTATAACGTATAACGTATAACTTATAACGTCTAACGTATAACGTATAACGTATAACGTATAACGTATAACGTATCACGTATAACCTATATTGTGTAACGTCTAACGTATAGCGATAGACGTATAACGTATAATGTATAGCGTATAACGTATAACGTATAACGTATAACGTATAACGTATAACGTATAACGTATAACCTATAACGTATAACGTGTAACGTGTAACGTATAACGTATAACGTATAACGTATAACGTATATCGTATAACGTATAACGTATAACGTATTACGTATAACGTATAACGTATAACGTATAACGTATAACGTATAACGTATAACGTATAACGTATAACGTATAACGTAAAACGTATAACGTATAACGTATAACGTATAACGTATAACGTATAACGTATAACGTATAACGTATAACGTATAACGTATAGCGTATAACGTATAACGTATAACGTATGACGTATAACGTATAACGTATAACGTATAACGTATAACGTATAACGTATAACGTATAACGTATAACGTATAACGTATAACCTATAACGTATAACGTATAACGTATAACGTATAACGTATAACGTATAACGTATAACGTATATCGTATAACGTATAACGTATAACGTATTACGTATAACGTATAACGTATAACGTATAACGTATAACGTATAACGTATATCGTATAACGTATAACGTATAACGTATAACGTATAACGTATAACGTATAACGTATAACGTATAACGTATAACCTATAACGTATAACGTGTAACGTGTAACGTATAACCTATAACGTATGACGTATCACCTATAAGGAACGACCTCCAACGTATAACGTATAACGTATAACGTATAACGTATAACGTATAACGTATAACGTATAACGTATAACGTATAACGTATAACGTATAACGTATAAGGTATAACGTATAACGTATAACGTATAACGTATAACGTATAACGTATAACGTACAACGTATAACGTATAACGTATAACGTATAACGTATAACGTATAACGTATAACGTATAACGTATAACGTATAACGTATGACGTATAACGTATAACGTATTACGTATAACGTATAAACGATATAACGTATAACGTATAACGTATAACGTATAACGTATAACGTATAACGTATAACGTATAACGTATAACGTATAACGTATAACGTATAACGTATAACGTATAACGTATAACGTATAACGTAGAACGTAGAACGTATAACGTATAACGTATAACGTATAACGTATAACGTATATCGTATAACGTATAACGTATAACGTATAACGTATAACGTATAACGTATAACGTATAACGTATAACGTGTAACGTATAACGTATAACGTATAACGTATGACGTATCACCTATAAGGAACGACCTCTAACGTATAACGTATTACGTATAACGTATAACGTATAACGTATAACGTATAACGTATAACGTATAACGTATAACGTATAACGTATAACGTATGACGTATAACGTATAAGGTATAACGTATAACGTATAACGTATAACGTATAACGTATAACGTATAACGTATAACGTATAACGTATAACGTATAAGGTATAACGTATAACGTATAACGTATAACGTATAACGTATAACGTATAACGTATAACGTATAACGTATAACGTATAACGTATAACGTATAACGTATAACGTATAACGTGTAACGTATAACGTATAACGTATAACGTATAACGTATAACGTATAACGCATAACGTATAACGCATTACGCATAACGTATAACGTATAACGTGTAACGTATAACGTAGAACGTAGAACGTAGAACGTGTAACGTATAACGTATAACGTGTAACATATAACGTATAACGTATAACGTAGAACGTATAACGTATAACGTATGACGTATCACGAATAAGGTATGACCTATAACGTATAACGTATAACGTATAACGTATGACGTATAACGTATAACGTATGACATATAACGTATAACGTATAACGTATAACGTATAACGTATAACGTATAACTTATATCGTATAACGTATAACGTATGACGTATAACGTATAACGTATTACGTATAACGTATAAACGATATAACGTATAACGTGTAACGTATAACGTATAACGTATAACGTATAACGTATAACGTATGACGTATAACGTATAACGTATAACGTATAACGTATAACGTATAACGTATAACGTAGAACGTAGAACGTATAACGTATAACGTATAACGTATAACGTATAACGTATATCGTATAACGTATAACGTATAACGTATAACGTATAACGTATAACGTATAACGTATAACGTATAACGTGTAACGTATAACGTATAACGTATAACGTATGACGTATCACCTATAAGGAACGACCTCTAACGTATAACGTATTACGTATAACGTATAACGTATAACGTATAACGTATAACGTATAACGTACAACGTATAACGTATAACGTATAACGTATAACGTATAACGTATAACGTATAACGTATAACGTATAGCGTATAACGTATAACGTATAACGTCTAACGTATAACGTATAACGTATAACGTATAACGTATAACGTATAACGTATAACGTATAAGGTGTAACGTATAACGTATAACGTATAACGTATGACGTATCACCTATAAGGAACGACCTCTAACGTATAACGTATTACGTATAACGTATAACGTATAACGTATAACGTATAACGTATAACGTATAACGTATAACGTATAACGTATAACGTATAAGGTATAACGTATAACGTATAACGTACAACGTATAACGTATAACGTATAACGTATAACGTATAATGTATAACGTATAACGTATAACGTATAACGTATAACGTATAACGTATAACGTATAACGTATAACGTGTAACGTATAACGTATAACGTATAACGTATAACGTATAACGTATAACGTATTACGTATAACCTATAACGTATAACGTATAACGTATAACGTATAACGTATAACGTATAACGTATAACGTATTACGTATAACCTATAACGTATAACGTATAACGTATAACGTATAACGTATAACGTATGACGTATAACGTATAACGTATAACTTATAACGTCTAACGTATAACGTATAACGTATAACGTATAACGTATCACGTATAACCTATATTGTGTAACGTCTAACGTATAGCGATAGACGTATAACGTATAATGTATAACGTATAACGTATAACGTATAACGTATAACGTATAACGTATAACGTATAACGTATAACGTATAACGTATAACGTATAACGTATAACGTATAACGTATAACGTATAACGTATAACGTATAACGTATAACGTATAACCTATATTGTGTAACATCTAACGTATAACGAATGACGTATAACGTATATTGTATTATATAACGTATAACGTATAACGTATAACGTATAACCTATAACGTATAACGTATATCGTATAACGTATAACGTATAACGTATAACGTGTAACGTCTAACGTATAATGTATGACGTATAACGTATAACGCATAACGTATAACGTATAACGTATAACGTATAACGTATAGCGTATAACGTATAACGTATAACGTATAACGTATAACGTATAACGTATAACGTATAACGTATAACGTATAACGTATAACGTATAACCTATATTGTGTAACGTCTAACGTATAACGTATAACCTATATTGTGTAACGTCTAACGTATAACGAATGACGTATAACGTATAACGTATAGCGTATAACGTATAACGTATAACGTATAACGTATAACGTATAACGTATAACGTATAACGTATAACGTATAACGTATAACGTATAACGTATAACGTATAACGTATAACGTATAACGTATAACGTACAACGTATAACGTATAACGTATAACGTATAACGTATAACGTATAACGTATAACGTATAACGTATAGCGTATAACGTATAACGTATAACGTCTAACGTATAACGTATAACGTATAACGTATAACGTATAACGTATAACGTATAACGTATAAGGTGTAACGTATAACGTATAACGTATAACGTATGACGTATCACCTATAAGGAACGACCTCTAACGTATAACGTATTACGTATAACGTATAACGTATAACGTATAACGTATAACGTATAACGTATAACGTATAACGTATAACGTATAACGTATAACGTATAACGTATAAGGTATAACGTATAACGTATAACGTACAACGTATAACGTATAACGTATAACGTATAACGTATAATGTATAACGTATAACGTATAACGTATAACGTATAACGTATAACGTATAACGTATAACGTATAACGTGTAACGTATAACGTATAACGTATAACGTATGACGTATCACCTATAAGGAACGACCTCTAACGTCTAACGTATAACGTATAACGTATGACGTATAACGTATAACGTATAACGTATAACGTGTAACGTCTAACGTATAATGTATGACGTATAACGTATAACGTATGACGTATCACGAATAAGGTATGACCTATAACCTATAACGTATAACGTATAACGTAGAACGTATAACGTATAACGTATGACGTATCACGAATAAGGTATGACCTATAACGTATAACGTATAACGTATAACGTATGACGCATAACGTATAACGTATGACGTATAACGTATAACGTATAACTTATAACGTCTAACGTATAACGTATAACGTATGACGTATAACGTATAACGTATAACGTATAACGTATAACGTATAACGTATAGCGTATAACGTATAACGTATAACGTATGACGTATAACGTATAACGTATAACGTATAACGTATAACGTATAACGTATAACGTATAACGTATAACGTATAACGTATAACGTGTAACGTATAACGTATAACGTATAACGTATAACGTATAACGTATAACGCATAACGTATAACGCATAACGCATAACGTATAACGTATAACGTGTAACGTATAACGTAGAACGTAGAACGTGTAACGTATAACGTATAACGTGTAACATATAACGTATAACGTATAACGTAGAACGTATAACGTATAACGTATGACGTATCACGAATAAGGTATGACCTATAACGTACAACGTATAACGTATAACGTATGACGTATAACGTATAACGTATGACGTATAATGTATAACGTATAACGTATAACGTATAACGTATAACGTATAACTTATATCGTATAACGTATAACGTATAACGTATAACGTATAACGTATAACGTATAACGTATAACGTATAACGTATAACGTATAACGTATAACGTACAACGTATAACGTATAACGTCTAACGTATAACGTATAACGTATAACGTATAACGTATAACGTATAACGTATAACGTATAAGGTATAACGTATAACGTATAACGTACAACGTATAACGTATAACGTATAACGTATAACGTATAATGTATAACGTATAACGTATAACGTATAACGTATAACGTATAACGTATAACGTATAACGTATAACGTGTAACGTATAACGTACAACGTATAACGTATAGCGTATAACGTATAACGTATAACGCATAACGTATAACGTATAACGTATAACGTATAACGTATAACGTATAACGTATAACGTATAACGTATTACGTATAACCTATAACGTATAACGTATAACGTATAACGTATAACGTATAACGTATGACGTATAACGTATAACGTATAACTTATAACGTCTAACGTATAACGTATAACGTATAACGTATAACGTATCACGTATAACCTATATTGTGTAACGTCTAACGTATAGCGATAGACGTATAACGTATAATGTATAACGTATAACGTATAACGTATAACGTATAACGTATAACGTATAACGTATAACGTATAACGTATAACGTATAACGTATAACGTATAACGTATAACGTATAACGTATAACGTATAACGTATAACGTATAACGTATAACCTATATTGTGTAACATCTAACGTATAACGAATGACGTATAACGTATATTGTATTATATAACGTATAACGTATAACGTATAACGTATAACCTATAACGTATAACGTATATCGTATAACGTATAACGTATAACGTATAACGTGTAACGTCTAACGTATAATGTATGACGTATAACGTATAACGCATAACGTATAACGTATAACGTATAACGTATAACGTATAGCGTATAACGTATAACGTATAACGTATAACGTATAACGTATAACGTATAACGTATAACGTATAACGTATAACGTATAACGTATAACCTATATTGTGTAACGTCTAACGTATAACGTATAACCTATATTGTGTAACGTCTAACGTATAACGAATGACGTATAACGTATAACGTATAGCGTATAACGTATAACGTATAACGTATAACGTATAACGTATAACGTATAACGTATAACGTATAACGTATAACGTATAACGTATAACGTATAACGTATAACGTATAACGTATAACGTATAACGTACAACGTATAACGTATAACGTATAACGTATAACGTATAACGTATAACGTATAACGTATAACGTATAGCGTATAACGTATAACGTATAACGTCTAACGTATAACGTATAACGTATAACGTATAACGTATAACGTATAACGTATAACGTATAAGGTGTAACGTATAACGTATAACGTATAACGTATGACGTATCACCTATAAGGAACGACCTCTAACGTATAACGTATTACGTATAACGTATAACGTATAACGTATAACGTATAACGTATAACGTATAACGTATAACGTATAACGTATAACGTATAACGTATAACGTATAAGGTATAACGTATAACGTATAACGTACAACGTATAACGTATAACGTATAACGTATAACGTATAATGTATAACGTATAACGTATAACGTATAACGTATAACGTATAACGTATAACGTATAACGTATAACGTGTAACGTATAACGTATAACGTATAACGTATGACGTATCACCTATAAGGAACGACCTCTAACGTCTAACGTATAACGTATAACGTATGACGTATAACGTATAACGTATAACGTATAACGTGTAACGTCTAACGTATAATGTATGACGTATAACGTATAACGTATGACGTATCACGAATAAGGTATGACCTATAACCTATAACGTATAACGTATAACGTAGAACGTATAACGTATAACGTATGACGTATCACGAATAAGGTATGACCTATAACGTATAACGTATAACGTATAACGTATGACGCATAACGTATAACGTATGACGTATAACGTATAACGTATAACTTATAACGTCTAACGTATAACGTATAACGTATGACGTATAACGTATAACGTATAACGTATAACGTATAACGTATAACGTATAGCGTATAACGTATAACGTATAACGTATGACGTATAACGTATAACGTATAACGTATAACGTATAACGTATAACGTATAACGTATAACGTATAACGTATAACGTATAACGTGTAACGTATAACGTATAACGTATAACGTATAACGTATAACGTATAACGCATAACGTATAACGCATAACGCATAACGTATAACGTATAACGTGTAACGTATAACGTAGAACGTAGAACGTGTAACGTATAACGTATAACGTGTAACATATAACGTATAACGTATAACGTAGAACGTATAACGTATAACGTATGACGTATCACGAATAAGGTATGACCTATAACGTACAACGTATAACGTATAACGTATGACGTATAACGTATAACGTATGACGTATAATGTATAACGTATAACGTATAACGTATAACGTATAACGTATAACTTATATCGTATAACGTATAACGTATGACGTATAACGTATAACGTATTACGTATAACGTATAAACGATATAACGTATAACGTATAACGTATAACGTATAACGTATAACGTATAACGTATAACTTATAACGTATAACGTATAACGTATAACGTATAACGTATAACGTATAACGTATTACGTATAACGTATAACGTATAACGTATAACGTATAACGTATAACGTATATCGTATAACGTATAACGTATAACGTATAACGTATAACGTATAACGTATAACGTATAACGTATAACGTATAACCTATAACGTATAACGTGTAACGTGTAACGTATAACCTATAACGTATGACGTATCACCTATAAGGAACGACCTCTAACGTATAACGTATAACGTATAACGTATAACGTATAACGTATAACGTATAACGTATAACGTATAACGTATAACGTATAACGTATAACGTATAACGTATAACGTATAACGTATAACGTATAAGGTATAACGTATAACGTATAACGTATAACGTATAACGTATAACGTATAACGTACAACGTATAACGTATAACGTATAACGTATAACGTATAACGTATAACGTATAACGTATAACGTATAACGTATATCGTATAACGTATAACGTATAACGTATAACGTATAACGTATAACGTATAACGTATTACGTATAACCTATAACGTATAACGTATAACGGATAACGTATAACGTATAAGGTATGACGTATAACGTATAACGTATAACTTATAACGTCTAACGTATAACGTATAACGTATGACGTATAACGTATAACGTATAACGTATAACGTATGACGTATAACGTATAACGTATAACGTATAACGTACAACGTATAACGTATAGCGTATAACGTATAACGTATGACGTATAACGTATAACGTATAACGTATAACGTATAACGTATAAGGTATAACGTATAACGTATAACGTATAACGTACAACGTATAACGTATAACGTATCACGTATAACCTATATTGTGTAACGTCTAACGTATAACGAATGACGTATAACGTATAATGTATAACGTATAACGTATAACGTATAACGTATAACGTATAACGTATAACGTGTAACGTCTAACGTATAATTTATGACGTATAACGTATAACGTATAACGTATAACGTATAACGTATAACGTACAACGTATAACGTATAGCGTATAACGTATAACGTATAACGCATAACGTATAACGTATAACGTATAACGTATAACGTAAAACGTATAACGTATAACGTATTACGTATAACCTATAACGTATAACGTATAACGTATAACGTATAACGTATAACGTATGACGTATAACGTATAACGTATAACTTATAACGTCTAACGTATAACGTATAACGTATAACGTATAACGTATAACGTATCACGTATAACCTATATTGTGTAACGTCTAACGTATAGCGATAGACGTATAACGTATAATGTATAGCGTATAACGTATAACGTATAACGTATAACGTATAACGTATAACGTATAACGTATAACGTATAACGTATAACGTATAACGTATAACGTATAACGTATAACGTATAACGTATAACGTATAACCTATATTGTGTAACATCTAACGTATAACGAATGACGTATAACGTATATTGTATAACGTATAACGTATAACGTATAACGTATAACGTATAACGTATAACGTATAACGTATAACGTATAACGTATAACGTGTAACGTCTAACGTATAATGTATGTCGTATAACGTATAACGTATAACGTATAACGTATAACGTATAACGTATAACGTATAGCGTATAACGTATAACGTATAACGTCTAACGTATAACGTATAACGTATAACGTATAACGTATAACGTATAACGTATAACGTATAAGGTGTAACGTATAACGTATAACGTATAACGTATGACGTATCACCTATAAGGAACGACCTCTAACGTATAACGTATTACGTATAACGTATAACGTATAACGTATAACGTATAACGTATAACGTATAACGTATAACGTATAACGTATAACGTATAACGTATAATGTATAACGTACAACGTATAACGTATTACGTATAACGTATAAACGATATAACGTATAACGTATAGCGTATAACGTATAACGTATAACGTATAACGTATAACGTATAACGTATAACGTATAACGTATAACGTATAACGTATAACGTATAACGTATAACGTATAACGTATAACGTATTACGTATAACGTATAACGTATAACGTATAACGTATAACGTATAACGTATATCGTATAACGTATAACGTATAACGTATAACGTATAACGTATAACGTATAACGTATAACGTATAACGTATAACGTATAACGTGTAACGTATAACGTATAACGTATAACGTATGACGTATCACCTATAAGGAACGACCTCTAACGTCTAACGTATAACGTATAACGTATGACGTATAACGTATAACGTATAACGTATAACGTATAACGTATAACGTATAACGTATAACGTATAACGTATAACGTATAACGTATAACGTATAGCGTATAACGTATAACGTATAACGTATGACGTATAACGTATAACGTATAACGTATAACGTATAACGTATAACGTATAACGTATAACGTATAACGTATAACGTATAACCTATAACGTATAACGTGTAACGTGTAACGTATAACGTATAACGTATAACGTATAACGTATATCGTATAACGTATAACGTATAACGTATTACGTATAACGTATAACGTATAACGTATAACGTATAACGTATAACGTATAACGTATAACGTATAACGTATAACGTAAAACGTATAACGTATAACGTATAACGTATAACGTATAACGTATAACGTATAACGTATAACGTATAACGTATAACGTATAGCGTATAACGTATAACGTATAACGTATGACGTATAACGTATAACGTATAACGTATAACGTATAACGTATAACGTATAACGTATAACGTATAACGTATAACGTATAACCTATAACGTATAACGTATAACGTATAACGTATAACGTATAACGTATAACGTATAACGTATATCGTATAACGTATAACGTATAACGTATTACGTATAACGTATAACGTATAACGTATAACGTATAACGTATAACGTATATCGTATAACGTATAACGTATAACGTATAACGTATAACGTATAACGTATAACGTATAACGTATAACGTATAACCTATAACGTATAACGTGTAACGTGTAACGTATAACCTATAACGTATGACGTATCACCTATAAGGAACGACCTCTAACGTATAACGTATAACGTATAACGTATAACGTATAACGTATAACGTATAACGTATAACGTATAACGTATAACGTATAACGTATAACGTATAAGGTATAACGTATAACGTATAACGTATAACGTATAACGTATAACGTATAACGTACAACGTATAACGTATAACGTATAACGTATAACGTATAACGTATAACGTATAACGTATAACGTATAACGTATAACGTATGACGTATAACGTATAACGTATTACGTATAACGTATAAACGATATAACGTATAACGTATAACGTATAACGTATAACGTATAACGTGTAACGTATAACGTATAACGTATAACGTATAACGTATAACGTATAACGTATAACGTATAACGTATAACGTAGAACGTAGAACGTATAACGTATAACGTATAACGTATAACGTATAACGTATATCGTATAACGTATAACGTATAACGTATAACGTATAACGTATAACGTATAACGTATAACGTATAACGTGTAACGTATAACGTATAACGTATAACGTATGACGTATCACCTATAAGGAACGACCTCTAACGTATAACGTATTACGTATAACGTATAACGTATAACGTATAACGTATAACGTATAACGTATAACGTATAACGTATAACGTATAACGTATGACGTATAACGTATAAGGTATAACGTATAACGTATAACGTATAACGTATAACGTATAACGTATAACGTATAACGTATAACGTATAACGTATAAGGTATAACGTATAACGTATAACGTATAACGTATAACGTATAACGTATAACGTATAACGTATAACGTATAACGTATAACGTATAACGTATAACGTATAACGTATAACGTGTAACGTATAACGTATAACGTATAACGTATAACGTATAACGTATAACGCATGACGTATAACGCATTACGCATAACGTATAACGTATAACGTGTAACGTATAACGTAGAACGTAGAACGTAGAACGTAGAACGTGTAACGTATAACGTATAACGTGTAACATATAACGTATAACGTATAACGTAGAACGTATAACGTATAACGTATGACGTATCACGAATAAGGTATGACCTATAACGTATAACGTATAACGTATAACGTATGACGTATAACGTATAACGTATGACATATAACGTATAACGTATAACGTATAACGTATAACGTATAACGTATAACTTATATCGTATAACGTATAACGTATGACGTATAACGTATAACGTATTACGTATAACGTATAAACGATATAACGTATAACGTGTAACGTATAACGTATAACGTATAACGTATAACGTATAACGTATGACGTATAACGTATAACGTATAACGTATAACGTATAACGTATAACGTATAACGTAGAACGTAGAACGTATAACGTATAACGTATAACGTATAACGTATAACGTATATCGTATAACGTATAACGTATAACGTATAACGTATAACGTATAACGTATAACGTATAACGTATAACGTGTAACGTATAACGTATAACGTATAACGTATGACGTATCACCTATAAGGAACGACCTCTAACGTATAACGTATTACGTATAACGTATAACGTATAACGTATAACGTATAACGTATAACGTATAACGTATAACGTATAACGTATAACGTATGACGTATAACGTATAAGGTATAACGTATAACGTATAACGTATAACGTATAACGTATAACGTATAACGTATAACGTATAACGTATAACGTACAACGTATAACGTATAACGTATAACGTATAACGTATAACGTATAACGTATAACGTATAACGTATAACGTATAACGTATAACGTATAACGTATAACGTATAACGTATAACGTATAACGTGTAACGTATAACGTATAACGTATAACGTATGACGTATCACCTATAAGGAACGACCTCTAACGTCTAACGTATAACGTATAACGTATGACGTATAACGTATAACGTATAACGTATAACGTGTAACGTCTAACGTATAATGTATGACGTATAACGTATAACGTATGACGTATCACGAATAAGGTATGACCTATAACCTATAACGTATAACGTATAACGTAGAACGTATAACGTATAACGTATGACGTATCACGAATAAGGTATGACCTATAACGTATAACGTATAACGTATAACGTATGACGCATAACGTATAACGTATGACGTATAACGTATAACGTATAACTTATAACGTCTAACGTATAACGTATAACGTATGACGTATAACGTATAACGTATAACGTATAACGTATAACGTATAACGTATAGCGTATAACGTATAACGTATAACGTATGATGTATAACGTATAACGTATAACGTATAACGTATAACGTATAACGTATAACGTAATACGTATAACGTGTAACGTATAACGTATAACGTATAACGTATAACGTATAACGTATAACGCATAACGTATAACGCATAACGCATAACGTATAACGTATAACGTGTAACGTATAACGTAGAACGTAGAACGTGTAACGTATGACGTATCACGAATAAGGTATGACATATAACCTATAACGTATAACGTATAACGTAGAACGTATAACGTATAACGTATGACGTATCACGAATAAGGTATGACCTATAACGTATAACGTATAACGTATAACGTATGACGCATAACGTATAACGTATGACGTATAACGTATAACGTATAACTTATAACGTCTAACGTATAACGTATAACGTATGACGTATAACGTATAACGTATAACGTATAACGTATAACGTATAACGTATAGCGTATAACGTATAACGTATAACGTATGACGTATCACCTATAAGGAACGACCTCTAACGTATAACGTATTACGTATAACGTATAACGTATAACGTATAACGTATAACGTATAACGTATAACGTACAACGTATAACGTATAACGTATAACGTATAACGTATAACGTATAACGTATAACGTATAACGTATAACGTATAACGTATGACGTATAACGTATAACGTATTACGTATAACGTATAAACGATATAACGTATAACGTATAACGTATAACGTATAACGTATAACGTATAACGTATAACGTATAACGTATAACGTATAACGTATAACGTATAACGTATAACGTATAACGTATAACGTAGAACGTAGAACGTATAACGTATAACGTATAACGTATAACGTATAACGTATATCGTATAACGTATAACGTATAACGTATAACGTATAACGTATAACGTATAACGTATAACGTATAACGTGTAACGTATAACGTATAACGTATAACGTATGACGTATCACCTATAAGGAACGACCTCTAACGTATAACGTATTACGTATAACGTATAACGTATAACGTATAACGTATAACGTATAACGTATAACGTATAACGTATAACGTATAACGTATGACGTATAACGTATAAGGTATAACGTATAACGTATAACGTATAACGTATAACGTATAACGTATAACGTATAACGTATAACGTATAACGTATAAGGTATAACGTATAACGTATAACGTATAACGTATAACGTATAACGTATAACGTATAACGTATAACGTATAACGTATAACGTATAACGTATAACGTATAACGTATAACGTGTAACGTATAACGTATAACGTATAACGTATAACGTATAACGTATAACGCATGACGTATAACGCATTACGCATAACGTATAACGTATAACGTGTAACGTATAACGTAGAACGTAGAACGTAGAACGTAGAACGTGTAACGTATAACGTATAACGTGTAACATATAACGTATAACGTATAACGTAGAACGTATAACGTATAACGTATGACGTATCACGAATAAGGTATGACCTATAACGTATAACGTATAACGTATAACGTATGACGTATAACGTATAACGTATGACATATAACGTATAACGTATAACGTATAACGTATAACGTATAACGTATAACTTATATCGTATAACGTATAACGTATGACGTATAACGTATAACGTATTACGTATAACGTATAAACGATATAACGTATAACGTGTAACGTATAACGTATAACGTATAACGTATAACGTATAACGTATGACGTATAACGTATAACGTATAACGTATAACGTATAACGTATAACGTATAACGTAGAACGTAGAACGTATAACGTATAACGTATAACGTATAACGTATAACGTATATCGTATAACGTATAACGTATAACGTATAACGTATAACGTATAACGTATAACGTATAACGTATAACGTGTAACGTATAACGTATAACGTATAACGTATGACGTATCACCTATAAGGAACGACCTCTAACGTATAACGTATTACGTATAACGTATAACGTATAACGTATAACGTATAACGTATAACGTATAACGTATAACGTATAACGTATAACGTATGACGTATAACGTATAAGGTATAACGTATAACGTATAACGTATAACGTATAACGTATAACGTATAACGTATAACGTATAACGTATAACGTACAACGTATAACGTATAACGTATAACGTATAACGTATAACGTATAACGTATAACGTATAACGTATAACGTATAACGTATAACGTATAACGTATAACGTATAACGTGTAACGTATAACGTATAACGTATAACGTATGACGTATCACCTATAAGGAACGACCTCTAACGTCTAACGTATAACGTATAACGTATGACGTATAACGTATAACGTATAACGTATAACGTGTAACGTCTAACGTATAATGTATGACGTATAACGTATAACGTATGACGTATCACGAATAAGGTATGACCTATAACCTATAACGTATAACGTATAACGTAGAACGTATAACGTATAACGTATGACGTATCACGAATAAGGTATGACCTATAACGTATAACGTATAACGTATAACGTATGACGCATAACGTATAACGTATGACGTATAACGTATAACGTATAACTTATAACGTCTAACGTATAACGTATAACGTATGACGTATAACGTATAACGTATAACGTATAACGTATAACGTATAACGTATAGCGTATAACGTATAACGTATAACGTATGATGTATAACGTATAACGTATAACGTATAACGTATAACGTATAACGTATAACGTAATACGTATAACGTGTAACGTATAACGTATAACGTATAACGTATAACGTATAACGTATAACGCATAACGTATAACGCATAACGCATAACGTATAACGTATAACGTGTAACGTATAACGTAGAACGTAGAACGTGTAACGTATGACGTATCACGAATAAGGTATGACCTATAACCTATAACGTATAACGTATAACGTAGAACGTATAACGTATAACGTATGACGTATCACGAATAAGGTATGACCTATAACGTATAACGTATAACGTATAACGTATGACGCATAACGTATAACGTATGACGTATAACGTATAACGTATAACTTATAACGTCTAACGTATAACGTATAACGTATGACGTATAACGTATAACGTATAACGTATAACGTATAACGTATAACGTATAGCGTATAACGTATAACGTATAACGTATGACGTATCACCTATAAGGAACGACCTCTAACGTATAACGTATTACGTATAACGTATAACGTATAACGTATAACGTATAACGTATAACGTATAACGTATAACGTATAACGTATAACGTATGACGTATAACGTATAAGGTATAACGTATAACGTATAACGTATAACGTATAACGTATAACGTATAACGTATAACGTATAACGTATAACGTACAACGTATAACGTATAACGTATAACGTATAACGTATAACGTATAACGTATAACGTATAGCGTATAACGTATAACGTATAACGTGTAACGTATAACGTATAACGTATAACGTATAACGTATAACGTATAACGCATAACGTATAACGCATTACGCATAACGTATAACGTATAACGTGTAACGTATAACGTATAACGTATAACGTATAACGTATAACGTATAACGTATAACGTATAACGTATAACGTATAACGTAGAACGTAGAACGTAGAACGTATAACGTATAACGTATAACGTATAACGTATAACGTATATCGTATAACGTATAACGTATAACGTATAACGTATAACGTATAACGTGTAACGTATAACGTATAACGTATAACGTATGACGTATCACCTATAAGGAACGACCTCTAACGTATAACGTATAACGTATAACGTATAACGTATAACGTATAACGTATGACGTATAACGTATAATGTATAACGTATAACGTATAACGTATAACGTATAACGTATAACGTATAACGTATAACGTATAACGTATAACGTACAACGTATAACGTATAACGTATAACGTATAACGTATAACGTATAACGTATAACGTATGACGTATAACGTATAACGTATAACGTAGAACGTAGAACGTATAACGTATAACGTATAACGTATAACGTATAACGTATATCGTATAACGTATAACGTATAACGTATAACGTATAACGTATAACGTATAACGTATAACGTATAACGTATAACGTGTAACGTATAACGTATGACGTATAACGTATGACGTATCACCTATAAGGAACGACCTCTAACGTATAACGTATTACGTATAACGTATAACGTATAACGTATAACGTATAACGTATAACGTATAACGTATAACGTATAACGTATAACGTATAACGTATAACGTATGACGTATAACGTATAAGGTATAACGTATAACGTCTAACGTATAACGTATAACGTATGACGTATAACGTATAACGTATAACGTATAACGTATAACGTATAACGTATAACGTATAACGTATAACGTATAACGTATAGCGTATAACGTATAACGTATAACGTATGACGTATAACGTATAACGTATAACGTATAACGTATAACGTATAACGTATAACGTATAACCTATATTGTGTAACATCTAACGTATAACGAATGACGTATAACGTATATTGTATAACGTCTAACGTATAACGTATAACGTATAACGTATAACGTATAACGTATAACGTATAACGTATAAGGTGTAACGTATAACGTATAACGTATAACGTATGACGTATATCGTATAACGTATAACGTATAACGTATAACGTATAACGTATAACGTATAACGTATTACGTATAACCTATAACGTATAACGTATAACGTATAACGTATAACGTATAAGGTATGACGTATAACGTATAACGTATAACTTATAACGTCTAACGTATAACGTATAACGTATGACGTATAACGTATAACGTATAACGTATAACGTATGACGTATAACGTATAACGTATAACGTATAACGTACAACGTATAACGTATAGCGTATAACGTATAACGTATAACGTATAACGTATAACGTATAACGTATAACGTATAACGTATAACGTATAACGTATAACGTATAACGTATAACGTACAACGTATAACGTATAACGTATCACGTATAACCTATATTGTGTAACGTCTAACGTATAACGAATGACGTATAACGTATAATGTATAACGTATAACGTATAACGTATAACGTATAACGTATAACGTATAACGTGTAACGTCTAACGTATAATTTATGACGTATAACGTATAACGTATAACGTATAACGTATAACGTATAACGTATAACGTACAACGTATAACGTATAGCGTATAACGTATAACGTATAACGCATAACGTATAACGTATAACGTATAACGTATAACGTAAAACGTATAACGTATAACGTATTACGTATAACCTATAACGTATAACGTATAACGTATAACGTATAACGTATAACGTATGACGTATAACGTATAACGTATAACTTATAACGTCTAACGTATAACGTATAACGTATAACGTATAACGTATAACGTATCACGTATAACCTATATTGTGTAACGTCTAACGTATAGCGATAGACGTATAACGTATAATGTATAGCGTATAACGTATAACGTATAACGTATAACGTATAACGTATAACGTATAACGTATAACGTATAACGTATAACGTATAACGTATAACGTATAACGTATAACGTATAACGTATAACGTATAACCTATATTGTGTAACATCTAACGTATAACGAATGACGTATAACGTATATTGTATAACGTATAACGTATAACGTATAACGTATAACGTATAACGTATAACGTATAACGTATAACGTATAACGTATAACGTGTAACGTCTAACGTATAATGTATGTCGTATAACGTATAACGTATAACGTATAACGTATAACGTATAACGTATAACGTATAGCGTATAACGTATAACGTATAACGTCTAACGTATAACGTATAACGTATAACGTATAACGTATAACGTATAACGTATAACGTATAAGGTGTAACGTATAACGTATAACGTATAACGTATGACGTATCACCTATAAGGAACGACCTCTAACGTATAACGTATTACGTATAACGTATAACGTATAACGTATAACGTATAACGTATAACGTATAACGTATAACGTATAACGTATAACGTATAACGTATAATGTATAACGTACAACGTATAACGTATTACGTATAACGTATAAACGATATAACGTATAACGTATAACGTATAACGTATAACGTATAACGTATAACGTATAACGTATAACGTATAACGTATAACGTATAACGTATAACGTATAACGTATAACGTATAACGTATAACGTATAACGTATTACGTATAACGTATAACGTATAACGTATAACGTATAACGTATAACGTATATCGTATAACGTATAACGTATAACGTATAACGTATAACGTATAACGTATAACGTATAACGTATAACGTATAACGTATAACGTGTAACGTATAACGTATAACGTATAACGTATGACGTATCACCTATAAGGAACGACCTCTAACGTCTAACGTATAACGTATAACGTATGACGTATAACGTATAACGTATAACGTATAACGTATAACGTATAACGTATAACGTATAACGTATAACGTATAACGTATAACGTATAGCGTATAACGTATAACGTATAACGTATGACGTATAACGTATAACGTATAACGTATAACGTATAACGTATAACGTATAACGTATAACGTATAACGTATAACGTATAACCTATAACGTATAACGTGTAACGTGTAACGTATAACGTATAACGTATAACGTATAACGTATATCGTATAACGTATAACGTATAACGTATTACGTATAACGTATAACGTATAACGTATAACGTATAACGTATAACGTATAACGTATAGCGTATAACGTATAACGTATAACGCATAACGTATAACGTATAACGTATAACGTATAACGTATAACGTATAACGTATAAGGTATAACGTATAACGTATAACGTATAACGTATAACGTATAACGTATAGCGTATAACGTATAACGTATAACGTATGACGTATAACGTATAACGTATAACGTATAACGTATAACGTATAACGTATAACGTATAACGTATAACGTATAACGTATAACCTATAACGTATAACGTATAACGTATAACGTATAACGTATAACGTATAACGTATAACGTATATCGTATAACGTATAACGTATAACGTATTACGTATAACGTATAACGTATAACGTATAACGTATAACGTATAACGTATATCGTATAACGTATAACGTATAACGTATAACGTATAACGTATAACGTATAACGTATAACGTATAACGTATAACGTATAACCTATAACGTATAACGTGTAACGTGTAACGTATAACCTATAACGTATGACGTATCACCTATAAGGAACGACCTCTAACGTATAACGTATAACGTATAACGTATAACGTATAACGTATAACGTATAACGTATAACGTATAACGTATAACGTATAACGTATAACGTATAAGGTATAACGTATAACGTATAACGTATAACGTATAACGTATAACGTATAACGTACAACGTATAACGTATAACGTATAACGTATAACGTATAACGTATAACGTATAACGTATAACGTATAACGTATAACGTATGACGTATAACGTATAACGTATTACGTATAACGTATAAACGATATAACGTATAACGTATAACGTATAACGTATAACGTATAACGTATAACGTATAACGTATAACGTATAACGTATAACGTATAACGTATAACGTATAACGTATAACGTATAACGTATAACGTATAACGTATAACGTAGAACGTAGAACGTATAACGTATAACGTATAACGTATAACGTATAACGTATATCGTATAACGTATAACGTATAACGTATAACGTATAACGTATAACGTATAACGTATAACGTATAACGTGTAACGTATAACGTATAACGTATAACGTATGACGTATCACCTATAAGGAACGACCTCTAACGTATAACGTATTACGTATAACGTATAACGTATAACGTATAACGTATAACGTATAACGTATAACGTATAACGTATAACGTATGACGTATAACGTATAAGGTATAACGTATAACGTATAACGTATAACGTATAACGTATAACGTATAACGTATAACGTATAACGTATAACGTATAAGGTATAACGTATAACGTATAACGTATAACGTATAACGTATAACGTATAACGTATAACGTATAACGTATAACGTATAACGTATAACGTATAACGTATAACGTATAACGTGTAACGTATAACGTATAACGTATAACGTATAACGTATAACGTATAACGCATAACGTATAACGCATTACGCATAACGTATAACGTATAACGTGTAACGTATAACGTAGAACGTAGAACGTAGAACGTGTAACGTATAACGTATAACGTGTAACATATAACGTATAACGTATAACGTAGAACGTATAACGTATAACGTATGACGTATCACGAATAAGGTATGACCTATAACGTATAACGTATAACGTATAACGTATGACGTATAACGTATAACGTATGACATATAACGTATAACGTATAACGTATAACGTATAACGTATAACGTATAACTTATATCGTATAACGTATAACGTATGACGTATAACGTATAACGTATTACGTATAACGTATAAACGATATAACGTATAACGTATAACGTATAACGTATAACGTATAACGTATAACGTATAACGTATGACGTATAACGTATAACGTATAACGTATAACGTATAACGTATAACGTATAACGTAGAACGTAGAACGTATAACGTATAACGTATAACGTATAACGTATAACGTATAACGTATATCGTATAACGTATAACGTATAACGTATAACGTATAACGTATAACGTATAACGTATAACGTATAACGTGTAACGTATAACGTATAACGTATAACGTATGACGTATCACCTATAAGGAACGACCTCTAACGTATAACGTATTACGTATAACGTATAACGTATAACGTATAACGTATAACGTATAACGTATAACGTATAACGTATAACGTATGACGTATAACGTATAAGGTATAACGTATAACGTATAACGTATAACGTATAACGTATAACGTATAACGTATAACGTATAACGTATAACGTACAACGTATAACGTATAACGTATAACGTATAACGTATAACGTATAACGTATAACGTATAACGTATAACGTATAACGTATAACGTATAACGTATAACGTATAACGTATAACGTATAACGTGTAACGTATAACGTATAACGTATAACGTATGACGTATCACCTATAAGGAACGACCTCTAACGTCTAACGTATAACGTATAACGTATGACGTATAACGTATAACGTATAACGTATAACGTGTAACGTCTAACGTATAATGTATGACGTATAACGTATAACGTATGACGTATCACGAATAAGGTATGACCTATAACCTATAACGTATAACGTATAACGTAGAACGTATAACGTATAACGTATGACGTATCACGAATAAGGTATGACCTATAACGTATAACGTATAACGTATAACGTATGACGTATAACGTATAAGGTATAACGTATAACGTATAACGTATAACGTATAACGTATAACGTATAACGTATAACGTATAACGTATAACGTACAACGTATAACGTATAACGTATAACGTATAACGTATAACGTATAACGTATAACGTATAACGTATAACGTATAACGTATAACGTATAACGTATAACGTATAACGTATAACGTATAACGTGTAACGTATAACGTATAACGTATAACGTATGACGTATCACCTATAAGGAACGACCTCTAACGTCTAACGTATAACGTATAACGTATGACGTATAACGTATAACGTATAACGTATAACGTGTAACGTCTAACGTATAATGTATGACGTATAACGTATAACGTATGACGTATCACGAATAAGGTATGACCTATAACCTATAACGTATAACGTATAACGTAGAACGTATAACGTATAACGTATGACGTATCACGAATAAGGTATGACCTATAACGTATAACGTATAACGTATAACGTATGACGCATAACGTATAACGTATGACGTATAACGTATAACGTATAACTTATAACGTCTAACGTATAACGTATAACGTATGACGTATAACGTATAACGTATAACGTATAACGTATAACGTATAACGTATAGCGTATAACGTATAACGTATAACGTATGACGTATAACGTATAACGTATAACGTATAACGTATAACGTATAACGTATAACGTAATACGTATAACGTGTAACGTATAACGTATAACGTATAACGTATAACGTATAACGTATAACGCATAACGTATAACGCATAACGCATAACGTATAACGTATAACGTGTAACGTATAACGTAGAACGTAGAACGTGTAACGTATGACGTATCACGAATAAGGTATGACCTATAACCTATAACGTATAACGTATAACGTAGAACGTATAACGTATAACGTATGACGTATCACGAATAAGGTATGACCTATAACGTATAACGTATAACGTATAACGTATGACGCATAACGTATAACGTATGACGTATAACGTATAACGTATAACTTATAACGTCTAACGTATAACGTATAACGTATGACGTATAACGTATAACGTATAACGTATAACGTATAACGTATAACGTATAGCGTATAACGTATAACGTATAACGTATGACGTATCACCTATAAGGAACGACCTCTAACGTATAACGTATTACGTATAACGTATAACGTATAACGTATAACGTATAACGTATAACGTATAACGTATAACGTATAACGTATAACGTATGACGTATAACGTATAAGGTATAACGTATAACGTATAACGTATAACGTATAACGTATAACGTATAACGTATAACGTATAACGTATAACGTACAACGTATAACGTATAACGTATAACGTATAACGTATAACGTATAACGTATAACGTATAGCGTATAACGTATAACGTATAACGTGTAACGTATAACGTATAACGTATAACGTATAACGTATAACGTATAACGCATAACGTATAACGCATTACGCATAACGTATAACGTATAACGTGTAACGTATAACGTATAACGTATAACGTATAACGTATAACGTATAACGTATAACGTATAACGTATAACGTAGAACGTAGAACGTATAACGTATAACGTATAACGTATAACGTATAACGTATATCGTATAACGTATAACGTATAACGTATAACGTATAACGTATAACGTGTAACGTATAACGTATAACGTATAACGTATGACGTATCACCTATAAGGAACGACCTCTAACGTATAACGTATAACGTATAACGTATAACGTATAACGTATAACGTATGACGTATAACGTATAATGTATAACGTATAACGTATAACGTATAACGTATAACGTATAACGTATAACGTATAACGTATAACGTATAACGTGTAACGTATAACGTATAACGTATAACGTATGACGTATCACCTATAAGGAACGACCTCTAACGTCTAACGTATAACGTATAACGTATGACGTATAACGTATAACGTATAACGTATAACGTATAACGTATAACGTATAACGTATAACGTATAACGTATAACGTATAACGTATAACGTATAGCGTATAACGTATAACGTATAACGTATGACGTATAACGTATAACGTATAACGTATAACGTATAACGTATAACGTATAACGTATAACGTATAACGTATAACGTATAACCTATAACGTATAACGTGTAACGTGTAACGTATAACGTATAACGTATAACGTATAACGTATATCGTATAACGTATAACGTATAACGTATTACGTATAACGTATAACGTATAACGTATAACGTATAACGTATAACGTATAACGTATAACGTATAACGTATAACGTAAAACGTATAACGTATAACGTATAACGTATAACGTATAACGTATAACGTATAACGTATAACGTATAACGTATAACGTATAGCGTATAACGTATAACGTATAACGTATGACGTATAACGTATAACGTATAACGTATAACGTATAACGTATAACGTATAACGTATAACGTATAACGTATAACGTATAACCTATAACGTATAACGTATAACGTATAACGTATAACGTATAACGTATAACGTATAACGTATATCGTATAACGTATAACGTATAACGTATTACGTATAACGTATAACGTATAACGTATAACGTATAACGTATAACGTATATCGTATAACGTATAACGTATAACGTATAACGTATAACGTATAACGTATAACGTATAACGTATAACGTATAACCTATAACGTATAACGTGTAACGTGTAACGTATAACCTATAACGTATGACGTATCACCTATAAGGAACGACCTCTAACGTATAACGTATAACGTATAACGTATAACGTATAACGTATAACGTATAACGTATAACGTATAACGTATAACGTATAACGTATAACGTATAAGGTATAACGTATAACGTATAACGTATAACGTATAACGTATAACGTATAACGTACAACGTATAACGTATAACGTATAACGTATAACGTATAACGTATAACGTATAACGTATAACGTATAACGTATAACGTATGACGTATAACGTATAACGTATTACGTATAACGTATAAACGATATAACGTATAACGTATAACGTATAACGTATAACGTATAACGTATAACGTATAACGTATAACGTATAACGTATAACGTATAACGTATAACGTATAACGTATAACGTATAACGTAGAACGTAGAACGTATAACGTATAACGTATAACGTATAACGTATAACGTATATCGTATAACGTATAACGTATAACGTATAACGTATAACGTATAACGTATAACGTATAACGTATAACGTGTAACGTATAACGTATAACGTATAACGTATGACGTATCACCTATAAGGAACGACCTCTAACGTATAACGTATTACGTATAACGTATAACGTATAACGTATAACGTATAACGTATAACGTATAACGTATAACGTATAACGTATAACGTATGACGTATAACGTATAAGGTATAACGTATAACGTATAACGTATAACGTATAACGTATAACGTATAACGTATAACGTATAACGTATAACGTATAAGGTATAACGTATAACGTATAACGTATAACGTATAACGTATAACGTATAACGTATAACGTATAACGTATAACGTATAACGTATAACGTATAACGTATAACGTATAACGTGTAACGTATAACGTATAACGTATAACGTATAACGTATAACGTATAACGCATGACGTATAACGCATTACGCATAACGTATAACGTATAACGTGTAACGTATAACGTAGAACGTAGAACGTAGAACGTAGAACGTGTAACGTATAACGTATAACGTGTAACATATAACGTATAACGTATAACGTAGAACGTATAACGTATAACGTATGACGTATCACGAATAAGGTATGACCTATAACGTATAACGTATAACGTATAACGTATGACGTATAACGTATAACGTATGACATATAACGTATAACGTATAACGTATAACGTATAACGTATAACGTATAACTTATATCGTATAACGTATAACGTATGACGTATAACGTATAACGTATTACGTATAACGTATAAACGATATAACGTATAACGTGTAACGTATAACGTATAACGTATAACGTATAACGTATAACGTATGACGTATAACGTATAACGTATAACGTATAACGTATAACGTATAACGTATAACGTAGAACGTAGAACGTATAACGTATAACGTATAACGTATAACGTATAACGTATATCGTATAACGTATAACGTATAACGTATAACGTATAACGTATAACGTATAACGTATAACGTATAACGTGTAACGTATAACGTATAACGTATAACGTATGACGTATCACCTATAAGGAACGACCTCTAACGTATAACGTATTACGTATAACGTATAACGTATAACGTATAACGTATAACGTATAACGTATAACGTATAACGTATAACGTATAACGTATGACGTATAACGTATAAGGTATAACGTATAACGTATAACGTATAACGTATAACGTATAACGTATAACGTATAACGTATAACGTATAACGTACAACGTATAACGTATAACGTATAACGTATAACGTATAACGTATAACGTATAACGTATAACGTATAACGTATAACGTATAACGTATAACGTATAACGTATAACGTATAACGTATAACGTGTAACGTATAACGTATAACGTATAACGTATGACGTATCACCTATAAGGAACGACCTCTAACGTCTAACGTATAACGTATAACGTATGACGTATAACGTATAACGTATAACGTATAACGTGTAACGTCTAACTTATAATGTATGACGTATAACGTATAACGTATGACGTATCACGAATAAGGTATGACCTATAACCTATAACGTATAACGTATAACGTAGAACGTATAACGTATAACGTATGACGTATCACGAATAAGGTATGACCTATAACGTATAACGTATAACGTATAACGTATGACGCATAACGTATAACGTATGACGTATAACGTATAACGTATAACTTATAACGTCTAACGTATAACGTATAACGTATGACGTATAACGTATAACGTATAACGTATAACGTATAACGTATAACGTATAGCGTATAACGTATAACGTATAACGTATGATGTATAACGTATAACGTATAACGTATAACGTATAACGTATAACGTATAACGTAATACGTATAACGTGTAACGTATAACGTATAACGTATAACGTATAACGTATAACGTATAACGCATAACGTATAACGCATAACGCATAACGTATAACGTATAACGTGTAACGTATAACGTAGAACGTAGAACGTGTAACGTATGACGTATCACGAATAAGGTATGACATATAACCTATAACGTATAACGTATAACGTAGAACGTATAACGTATAACGTATGACGTATCACGAATAAGGTATGACCTATAACGTATAACGTATAACGTATAACGTATGACGCATAACGTATAACGTATGACGTATAACGTATAACGTATAACTTATAACGTCTAACGTATAACGTATAACGTATGACGTATAACGTATAACGTATAACGTATAACGTATAACGTATAACGTATAGCGTATAACGTATAACGTATAACGTATGACGTATCACCTATAAGGAACGACCTCTAACGTATAACGTATTACGTATAACGTATAACGTATAACGTATAACGTATAACGTATAACGTATAACGTACAACGTATAACGTATAACGTATAACGTATAACGTATAACGTATAACGTATAACGTATAACGTATAACGTATAACGTATGACGTATAACGTATAACGTATTACGTATAACGTATAAACGATATAACGTATAACGTATAACGTATAACGTATAACGTATAACGTATAACGTATAACGTATAACGTATAACGTATAACGTATAACGTATAACGTATAACGTATAACGTATAACGTAGAACGTAGAACGTATAACGTATAACGTATAACGTATAACGTATAACGTATATCGTATAACGTATAACGTATAACGTATAACGTATAACGTATAACGTATAACGTATAACGTATAACGTGTAACGTATAACGTATAACGTATAACGTATGACGTATCACCTATAAGGAACGACCTCTAACGTATAACGTATTACGTATAACGTATAACGTATAACGTATAACGTATAACGTATAACGTATAACGTATAACGTATAACGTATAACGTATGACGTATAACGTATAAGGTATAACGTATAACGTATAACGTATAACGTATAACGTATAACGTATAACGTATAACGTATAACGTATAACGTATAAGGTATAACGTATAACGTATAACGTATAACGTATAACGTATAACGTATAACGTATAACGTATAACGTATAACGTATAACGTATAACGTATAACGTATAACGTATAACGTGTAACGTATAACGTATAACGTATAACGTATAACGTATAACGTATAACGCATGACGTATAACGCATTACGCATAACGTATAACGTATAACGTGTAACGTATAACGTAGAACGTAGAACGTAGAACGTAGAACGTGTAACGTATAACGTATAACGTGTAACATATAACGTATAACGTATAACGTAGAACGTATAACGTATAACGTATGACGTATCACGAATAAGGTATGACCTATAACGTATAACGTATAACGTATAACGTATGACGTATAACGTATAACGTATGACATATAACGTATAACGTATAACGTATAACGTATAACGTATAACGTATAACTTATATCGTATAACGTATAACGTATGACGTATAACGTATAACGTATTACGTATAACGTATAAACGATATAACGTATAACGTGTAACGTATAACGTATAACGTATAACGTATAACGTATAACGTATGACGTATAACGTATAACGTATAACGTATAACGTATAACGTATAACGTATAACGTATAACGTAGAACGTAGAACGTATAACGTATAACGTATAACGTATAACGTATAACGTATATCGTATAACGTATAACGTATAACGTATAACGTATAACGTATAACGTATAACGTATAACGTATAACGTGTAACGTATAACGTATAACGTATAACGTATGACGTATCACCTATAAGGAACGACCTCTAACGTATAACGTATTACGTATAACGTATAACGTATAACGTATAACGTATAACGTATAACGTATAACGTATAACGTATAACGTATAACGTATGACGTATAACGTATAAGGTATAACGTATAACGTATAACGTATAACGTATAACGTATAACGTATAACGTATAACGTATAACGT
This sequence comes from Ptiloglossa arizonensis, assembly GCF_051014685.1. Taxonomy (NCBI): domain Eukaryota; kingdom Metazoa; phylum Arthropoda; class Insecta; order Hymenoptera; family Colletidae; genus Ptiloglossa; species Ptiloglossa arizonensis. Next base: position 10,573 of record NW_027479038.1, on the reverse strand, counting down.
ATAACGTACAACGTATAACGTATAACGTATAACGTATAACGTATAACGTATAACGTATAACGTATAACGTATAACGTATAACGTATAACGTATAACGTATAACGTATAACGTATAACGTATAACGTGTAACGTATAACGTATAACGTATAACGTATGACGTATCACCTATAAGGAACGACCTCTAACGTCTAACGTATAACGTATAACGTATGACGTATAACGTATAACGTATAACGTATAACGTGTAACGTCTAACGTATAATGTATGACGTATAACGTATAACGTATGACGTATCACGAATAAGGTATGACCTATAACCTATAACGTATAACGTATAACGTAGAACGTATAACGTATAACGTATGACGTATCACGAATAAGGTATGACCTATAACGTATAACGTATAACGTATAACGTATGACGCATAACGTATAACGTATGACGTATAACGTATAACGTATAACTTATAACGTCTAACGTATAACGTATAACGTATGACGTATAACGTATAACGTATAACGTATAACGTATAACGTATAACGTATAGCGTATAACGTATAACGTATAACGTATGATGTATAACGTATAACGTATAACGTATAACGTATAACGTATAACGTATAACGTAATACGTATAACGTGTAACGTATAACGTATAACGTATAACGTATAACGTATAACGTATAACGCATAACGTATAACGCATAACGCATAACGTATAACGTATAACGTGTAACGTATAACGTAGAACGTAGAACGTGTAACGTATGACGTATCACGAATAAGGTATGACCTATAACCTATAACGTATAACGTATAACGTAGAACGTATAACGTATAACGTATGACGTATCACGAATAAGGTATGACCTATAACGTATAACGTATAACGTATAACGTATGACGCATAACGTATAACGTATGACGTATAACGTATAACGTATAACTTATAACGTCTAACGTATAACGTATAACGTATGACGTATAACGTATAACGTATAACGTATAACGTATAACGTATAACGTATAGCGTATAACGTATAACGTATAACGTATGACGTATCACCTATAAGGAACGACCTCTAACGTATAACGTATTACGTATAACGTATAACGTATAACGTATAACGTATAACGTATAACGTATAACGTATAACGTATAACGTATAACGTATGACGTATAACGTATAAGGTATAACGTATAACGTATAACGTATAACGTATAACGTATAACGTATAACGTATAACGTATAACGTATAACGTACAACGTATAACGTATAACGTATAACGTATAACGTATAACGTATAACGTATAACGTATAGCGTATAACGTATAACGTATAACGTGTAACGTATAACGTATAACGTATAACGTATAACGTATAACGTATAACGCATAACGTATAACGCATTACGCATAACGTATAACGTATAACGTGTAACGTATAACGTATAACGTATAACGTATAACGTATAACGTATAACGTATAACGTATAACGTATAACGTATAACGTAGAACGTAGAACGTAGAACGTATAACGTATAACGTATAACGTATAACGTATAACGTATATCGTATAACGTATAACGTATAACGTATAACGTATAACGTATAACGTGTAACGTATAACGTATAACGTATAACGTATGACGTATCACCTATAAGGAACGACCTCTAACGTATAACGTATAACGTATAACGTATAACGTATAACGTATAACGTATGACGTATAACGTATAATGTATAACGTATAACGTATAACGTATAACGTATAACGTATAACGTATAACGTATAACGTATAACGTATAACGTATAACGTATAACGTATAACGTATAACGTATAACGTATAACGTATAACGTATAACCTATATTGTGTAACATCTAACGTATAACGAATGACGTATAACGTATATTGTATAACGTATAACGTATAACGTATAACGTATAACGTATAACGTATAACGTATAACGTATAACGTATAACGTATAACGTGTAACGTCTAACGTATAATGTATGTCGTATAACGTATAACGTATAACGTATAACGTATAACGTATAACGTATAACGTATAGCGTATAACGTATAACGTATAACGTCTAACGTATAACGTATAACGTATAACGTATAACGTATAACGTATAACGTATAACGTATAAGGTGTAACGTATAACGTATAACGTATAACGTATGACGTATCACCTATAAGGAACGACCTCTAACGTATAACGTATTACGTATAACGTATAACGTATAACGTATAACGTATAACGTATAACGTATAACGTATAACGTATAACGTATAACGTATAACGTATAATGTATAACGTACAACGTATAACGTATTACGTATAACGTATAAACGATATAACGTATAACGTATAACGTATAACGTATAACGTATAACGTATAACGTATAACGTATAACGTATAACGTATAACGTATAACGTATAACGTATAACGTATAACGTATAACGTATAACGTATAACGTATTACGTATAACGTATAACGTATAACGTATAACGTATAACGTATAACGTATATCGTATAACGTATAACGTATAACGTATAACGTATAACGTATAACGTATAACGTATAACGTATAACGTATAACGTATAACGTGTAACGTATAACGTATAACGTATAACGTATGACGTATCACCTATAAGGAACGACCTCTAACGTCTAACGTATAACGTATAACGTATGACGTATAACGTATAACGTATAACGTATAACGTATAACGTATAACGTATAACGTATAACGTATAACGTATAACGTATAACGTATAGCGTATAACGTATAACGTATAACGTATGACGTATAACGTATAACGTATAACGTATAACGTATAACGTATAACGTATAACGTATAACGTATAACGTATAACGTATAACCTATAACGTATAACGTGTAACGTGTAACGTATAACGTATAACGTATAACGTATAACGTATATCGTATAACGTATAACGTATAACGTATTACGTATAACGTATAACGTATAACGTATAACGTATAACGTATAACGTATAACGTATAGCGTATAACGTATAACGTATAACGCATAACGTATAACGTATAACGTATAACGTATAACGTATAACGTATAACGTATAAGGTATAACGTATAACGTATAACGTATAACGTATAACGTATAACGTATAGCGTATAACGTATAACGTATAACGTATGACGTATAACGTATAACGTATAACGTATAACGTATAACGTATAACGTATAACGTATAACGTATAACGTATAACGTATAACCTATAACGTATAACGTATAACGTATAACGTATAACGTATAACGTATAACGTATAACGTATATCGTATAACGTATAACGTATAACGTATTACGTATAACGTATAACGTATAACGTATAACGTATAACGTATAACGTATATCGTATAACGTATAACGTATAACGTATAACGTATAACGTATAACGTATAACGTATAACGTATAACGTATAACCTATAACGTATAACGTGTAACGTGTAACGTATAACCTATAACGTATGACGTATCACCTATAAGGAACGACCTCTAACGTATAACGTATAACGTATAACGTATAACGTATAACGTATAACGTATAACGTATAACGTATAACGTATAACGTATAACGTATAACGTATAACGTATAACGTATAACGTATAACGTATAAGGTATAACGTATAACGTATAACGTATAACGTATAACGTATAACGTATAGCGTATAACGTATAACGTATAACGTATGACGTATAACGTATAACGTATAACGTATAACGTATAACGTATAACGTATAACGTATAACGTATAACGTATAACGTATAACCTATAACGTATAACGTATAACGTATAACGTATAACGTATAACGTATAACGTATAACGTATATCGTATAACGTATAACGTATAACGTATTACGTATAACGTATAACGTATAACGTATAACGTATAACGTATGACGTATAACGTATAACGTATAACGTATAACGTACAACGTATAACGTATAGCGTATAACGTATAACGTATAACGTATAACGTATAACGTATAACGTATAACGTATAACGTATAACGTATAACGTATAACGTATAACGTATAACGTACAACGTATAACGTATAACGTATCACGTATAACCTATATTGTGTAACGTCTAACGTATAACGAATGACGTATAACGTATAATGTATAACGTATAACGTATAACGTATAACGTATAACGTATAACGTATAACGTGTAACGTCTAACGTATAATTTATGACGTATAACGTATAACGTATAACGTATAACGTATAACGTATAACGTATAACGTACAACGTATAACGTATAGCGTATAACGTATAACGTATAACGCATAACGTATAACGTATAACGTATAACGTATAACGTAAAACGTATAACGTATAACGTATTACGTATAACCTATAACGTATAACGTATAACGTATAACGTATAACGTATAACGTATGACGTATAACGTATAACGTATAACTTATAACGTCTAACGTATAACGTATAACGTATAACGTATAACGTATAACGTATCACGTATAACCTATATTGTGTAACGTCTAACGTATAGCGATAGACGTATAACGTATAATGTATAGCGTATAACGTATAACGTATAACGTATAACGTATAACGTATAACGTATAACGTATAACGTATAACGTATAACGTATAACGTATAACGTATAACGTATAACGTATAACGTATAACGTATAACCTATATTGTGTAACATCTAACGTATAACGAATGACGTATAACGTATATTGTATAACGTATAACGTATAACGTATAACGTATAACGTATAACGTATAACGTATAACGTATAACGTATAACGTATAACGTGTAACGTCTAACGTATAATGTATGTCGTATAACGTATAACGTATAACGTATAACGTATAACGTATAACGTATAACGTATAGCGTATAACGTATAACGTATAACGTCTAACGTATAACGTATAACGTATAACGTATAACGTATAACGTATAACGTATAACGTATAAGGTGTAACGTATAACGTATAACGTATAACGTATGACGTATCACCTATAAGGAACGACCTCTAACGTATAACGTATTACGTATAACGTATAACGTATAACGTATAACGTATAACGTATAACGTATAACGTATAACGTATAACGTATAACGTATAACGTATAATGTATAACGTACAACGTATAACGTATTACGTATAACGTATAAACGATATAACGTATAACGTATAACGTATAACGTATAACGTATAACGTATAACGTATAACGTATAACGTATAACGTATAACGTATAACGTATAACGTATAACGTATAACGTATAACGTATAACGTATAACGTATTACGTATAACGTATAACGTATAACGTATAACGTATAACGTATAACGTATATCGTATAACGTATAACGTATAACGTATAACGTATAACGTATAACGTATAACGTATAACGTATAACGTATAACGTATAACGTGTAACGTATAACGTATAACGTATAACGTATGACGTATCACCTATAAGGAACGACCTCTAACGTCTAACGTATAACGTATAACGTATGACGTATAACGTATAACGTATAACGTATAACGTATAACGTATAACGTATAACGTATAACGTATAACGTATAACGTATAACGTATAGCGTATAACGTATAACGTATAACGTATGACGTATAACGTATAACGTATAACGTATAACGTATAACGTATAACGTATAACGTATAACGTATAACGTATAACGTATAACCTATAACGTATAACGTGTAACGTGTAACGTATAACGTATAACGTATAACGTATAACGTATATCGTATAACGTATAACGTATAACGTATTACGTATAACGTATAACGTATAACGTATAACGTATAACGTATAACGTATAACGTATAGCGTATAACGTATAACGTATAACGCATAACGTATAACGTATAACGTATAACGTATAACGTATAACGTATAACGTATAAGGTATAACGTATAACGTATAACGTATAACGTATAACGTATAACGTATAGCGTATAACGTATAACGTATAACGTATGACGTATAACGTATAACGTATAACGTATAACGTATAACGTATAACGTATAACGTATAACGTATAACGTATAACGTATAACCTATAACGTATAACGTATAACGTATAACGTATAACGTATAACGTATAACGTATAACGTATATCGTATAACGTATAACGTATAACGTATTACGTATAACGTATAACGTATAACGTATAACGTATAACGTATAACGTATATCGTATAACGTATAACGTATAACGTATAACGTATAACGTATAACGTATAACGTATAACGTATAACGTATAACGTATAACCTATAACGTATAACGTGTAACGTGTAACGTATAACCTATAACGTATGACGTATCACCTATAAGGAACGACCTCTAACGTATAACGTATAACGTATAACGTATAACGTATAACGTATAACGTATAACGTATAACGTATAACGTATAACGTATAACGTATAACGTATAAGGTATAACGTATAACGTATAACGTATAACGTATAACGTATAACGTATAACGTACAACGTATAACGTATAACGTATAACGTATAACGTATAACGTATAACGTATAACGTATAACGTATAACGTATAACGTATGACGTATAACGTATAACGTATTACGTATAACGTATAAACGATATAACGTATAACGTATAACGTATAACGTATAACGTATAACGTATAACGTATAACGTATAACGTATAACGTATAACGTATAACGTATAACGTATAACGTATAACGTATAACGTATAACGTATAACGTATAACGTAGAACGTAGAACGTATAACGTATAACGTATAACGTATAACGTATAACGTATATCGTATAACGTATAACGTATAACGTATAACGTATAACGTATAACGTATAACGTATAACGTATAACGTGTAACGTATAACGTATAACGTATAACGTATGACGTATCACCTATAAGGAACGACCTCTAACGTATAACGTATTACGTATAACGTATAACGTATAACGTATAACGTATAACGTATAACGTATAACGTATAACGTATAACGTATGACGTATAACGTATAAGGTATAACGTATAACGTATAACGTATAACGTATAACGTATAACGTATAACGTATAACGTATAACGTATAACGTATAAGGTATAACGTATAACGTATAACGTATAACGTATAACGTATAACGTATAACGTATAACGTATAACGTATAACGTATAACGTATAACGTATAACGTATAACGTATAACGTGTAACGTATAACGTATAACGTATAACGTATAACGTATAACGTATAACGCATAACGTATAACGCATTACGCATAACGTATAACGTATAACGTGTAACGTATAACGTAGAACGTAGAACGTAGAACGTGTAACGTATAACGTATAACGTGTAACATATAACGTATAACGTATAACGTAGAACGTATAACGTATAACGTATGACGTATCACGAATAAGGTATGACCTATAACGTATAACGTATAACGTATAACGTATGACGTATAACGTATAACGTATGACATATAACGTATAACGTATAACGTATAACGTATAACGTATAACGTATAACTTATATCGTATAACGTATAACGTATGACGTATAACGTATAACGTATTACGTATAACGTATAAACGATATAACGTATAACGTATAACGTATAACGTATAACGTATAACGTATAACGTATAACGTATGACGTATAACGTATAACGTATAACGTATAACGTATAACGTATAACGTATAACGTAGAACGTAGAACGTATAACGTATAACGTATAACGTATAACGTATAACGTATAACGTATATCGTATAACGTATAACGTATAACGTATAACGTATAACGTATAACGTATAACGTATAACGTATAACGTGTAACGTATAACGTATAACGTATAACGTATGACGTATCACCTATAAGGAACGACCTCTAACGTATAACGTATTACGTATAACGTATAACGTATAACGTATAACGTATAACGTATAACGTATAACGTATAACGTATAACGTATGACGTATAACGTATAAGGTATAACGTATAACGTATAACGTATAACGTATAACGTATAACGTATAACGTATAACGTATAACGTATAACGTACAACGTATAACGTATAACGTATAACGTATAACGTATAACGTATAACGTATAACGTATAACGTATAACGTATAACGTATAACGTATAACGTATAACGTATAACGTATAACGTATAACGTGTAACGTATAACGTATAACGTATAACGTATGACGTATCACCTATAAGGAACGACCTCTAACGTCTAACGTATAACGTATAACGTATGACGTATAACGTATAACGTATAACGTATAACGTGTAACGTCTAACGTATAATGTATGACGTATAACGTATAACGTATGACGTATCACGAATAAGGTATGACCTATAACCTATAACGTATAACGTATAACGTAGAACGTATAACGTATAACGTATGACGTATCACGAATAAGGTATGACCTATAACGTATAACGTATAACGTATAACGTATGACGTATAACGTATAAGGTATAACGTATAACGTATAACGTATAACGTATAACGTATAACGTATAACGTATAACGTATAACGTATAACGTACAACGTATAACGTATAACGTATAACGTATAACGTATAACGTATAACGTATAACGTATAACGTATAACGTATAACGTATAACGTATAACGTATAACGTATAACGTATAACGTATAACGTGTAACGTATAACGTATAACGTATAACGTATGACGTATCACCTATAAGGAACGACCTCTAACGTCTAACGTATAACGTATAACGTATGACGTATAACGTATAACGTATAACGTATAACGTGTAACGTCTAACGTATAATGTATGACGTATAACGTTGACGTATACGACGTATCACGAATAAGGTATGACCTATAACCTATAACGTATAACGTATAACGTAGAACGTATAACGTATAACGTATGACGTATCACGAATAAGGTATGACCTATAACGTATAACGTATAACGTATAACGTATGACGCATAACGTATAACGTATGACGTATAACGTATAACGTATAACTTATAACGTCTAACGTATAACGTATAACGTATGACGTATAACGTATAACGTATAACGTATAACGTATAACGTATAACGTATAGCGTATAACGTATAACGTATAACGTATGACGTATAACGTATAACGTATAACGTATAACGTATAACGTATAACGTATAACGTAATACGTATAACGTGTAACGTATAACGTATAACGTATAACGTATAACGTATAACGTATAACGCATAACGTATAACGCATAACGCATAACGTATAACGTATAACGTGTAACGTATAACGTAGAACGTAGAACGTGTAACGTATGACGTATCACGAATAAGGTATGACCTATAACCTATAACGTATAACGTATAACGTAGAACGTATAACGTATAACGTATGACGTATCACGAATAAGGTATGACCTATAACGTATAACGTATAACGTATAACGTATGACGCATAACGTATAACGTATGACGTATAACGTATAACGTATAACTTATAACGTCTAACGTATAACGTATAACGTATGACGTATAACGTATAACGTATAACGTATAACGTATAACGTATAACGTATAGCGTATAACGTATAACGTATAACGTATGACGTATCACCTATAAGGAACGACCTCTAACGTATAACGTATTACGTATAACGTATAACGTATAACGTATAACGTATAACGTATAACGTATAACGTATAACGTATAACGTATAACGTATGACGTATAACGTATAAGGTATAACGTATAACGTATAACGTATAACGTATAACGTATAACGTATAACGTATAACGTATAACGTATAACGTACAACGTATAACGTATAACGTATAACGTATAACGTATAACGTATAACGTATAACGTATAGCGTATAACGTATAACGTATAACGTGTAACGTATAACGTATAACGTATAACGTATAACGTATAACGTATAACGCATAACGTATAACGCATTACGCATAACGTATAACGTATAACGTGTAACGTATAACGTATAACGTATAACGTATAACGTATAACGTATAACGTATAACGTATAACGTATAACGTAGAACGTAGAACGTATAACGTATAACGTATAACGTATAACGTATAACGTATATCGTATAACGTATAACGTATAACGTATAACGTATAACGTATAACGTGTAACGTATAACGTATAACGTATAACGTATGACGTATCACCTATAAGGAACGACCTCTAACGTATAACGTATAACGTATAACGTATAACGTATAACGTATAACGTATGACGTATAACGTATAATGTATAACGTATAACGTATAACGTATAACGTATAACGTATAACGTATAACGTATAACGTATAACGTATAACGTGTAACGTATAACGTATAACGTATAACGTATGACGTATCACCTATAAGGAACGACCTCTAACGTCTAACGTATAACGTATAACGTA